>NW_007734084.1:108651-123380 GCF_000696425.1 Galeopterus variegatus | reverse complement strand
AGTCCAAGCAGCCTCTTAATTATGTACAAATATAGCTCGTGACAAATTAATAGTGGCAAATGCCTTTAATGTGCTATCAGCCCTGCAGACCTTAGTTAAACAGATGAAAAATTAGTGTATTTCCAGTAAGGAACAAAGAACTCAGCATTAGTATAGAATCCAGCTACTTTTAACTTATACCTTTTGCTTTTAAAGAATGCTTATTCCAGATAAGACTTCATCTTGGAGAAAATACACCTTTGCATTATGATTTTTTTTTTTTAAAGAAAACTATTCACATTTCCTTATGTTTAAATCTTTGGCTTCATCCTAGGTTAGGTTTTTCTTTATAATCTAGAGTAAAATGCATTTGTTTCACATAGCATGCTTTCATTTTTATAATAAAACATAGAAAGAACTTATAGGTTCAATTGCTTTAAAAAATCAATATAACATCTAGCTTCACTGAGCAGTCTCTCCTGCATGGTGAGGGCTGTCTCAACCTGGTAACAGAATTCAGTTTTTTTTTTTTACAAAACCTGAAGAGTTTAAGTCCACTGTCACTCTCCCTTGTCTTGACTTGGCTTGTATAGATTTTTGGAGGGTGGTTAATTCCAGGCACAAAGAGGAGGATTTTCCACAGTGCCCAAGTTATTCTATAATGGCAAATTATGCACTTTTGAAAAGTGCCTTAACTCTTTCATGCCACCAGGGAACCGTTTCAGAAATAACTGCTGCATTTAAAAATGGATGCATATGCAATGTTTCCACTTCACCTGTCAACTGAATTGCTAGCTGACACGTCACCAGTGACTTCCTAATCTCCAAATTAAATGGACTTTTTGGTCTATACCTTCCTCAGTCTTTTGAGTCATGCTCTAGGACCACATTCCTAGCTGCCCGGTGTCTCCCTGATTGTCCCATCCACAGCTCAAACTTTTGTTACCCTCATGATCTGTACAAACCCCTTTCAATGTTTGGTCCCTACCTTCTGCCACGCTTCAGCCAAAATCAACTACTGGCCACTTCCTAAATACAGTTTATTCATTCTCTTGATCTTTTTGTCCCTTTTATTCTCCCTGGCTAAACTGCTTCATGATTTCTCTGAAATAAATTTCTAAACAAAATGTTTCTAATTAATGCTCGGTAATTGTGTAGAGTTTCATTTTTAACTCTTTCTGGCCCTCATTCCTTATTGCTTTCATCATGGCTATTTATTCTCTGACTTGGTGTATTTTGGGATTGTGTATTTTCTGGCCACAATCCTAAGCTTCTTGTGGGTGGGATATGTTGTATTCTCCATACACTCTGTTTAAGGAATGCCGAGCTGCCATCAGACACAGAGCAATGAACCCATTGCACTTGGAGCAGATGGATGCTGTTCATGCATTGAGAAACTGAGCTCTACACCAAACCGTTTCAAATGAGAAATCTAACAGCAATCTCAAGGAGTAAACTTGCCTCCAAAAATCTCTGATAAATCCCCAAGAAGAGATAAACTGACTCAGTATTTAAAATTAAAAGCCAATTTTTCTCTTTTAAAATAGCTTAATTAAATTATTATGCAACAGCATATTTTCATTATGTGTAACTGCTTTTAGAAAAATTGAACCTGAAAATACCTGAAAGCATGCTTCTCTTACATAATATTTAGTTTCAACCAACAGAGATCTGTTTCAGCAATTTAATGCTTATTGTTCAAATACCTGAGTAACTGGTTTCATTTTTTATATTGCAGAAATTTAGAGAGCACTAATTTCCCTTATCACTTCCAATAGATATTTTAAAGTATGTTTTTCAAACAAAATATTCTGAAATATTCAGAGAATTTAGGAAATTCACATCACCTGAATACAACATACAAAGTTCAAACACCTTGGCAATCACTTAAATTATCATTTTTGTTCCAAGGCACAAGTTTGAATAAAAATATAAATATCTGAAAAATTAAATTAATGATACAGATTTTTAAGATAAAGAGGCTGGATGATTATATTTATTCCCATAAATGTTTCATATAATGTACTCTGTTATTCACCAGGTCCTAAAAACATATTACATAATACACTGTTAATCAGAGTTCTGGTTTATGAGTCACAGATTTATTTTGATTTTTCAGGTGCCCTAATTTTTATTCTATAAACTAATCTTTTCCAAAAACTCTTCCTAATGTATTTTCATGTTTTTTCCCCCTCTCAATAACAGTAGCAGATTTAAAGTCCTTGTGGGAGAATAATTTAGGGAAACTTGTGATTTTTTCTTCTTTTTTATCTCTTGATTTATAACTGTGATATTATCATCTATATATATATTGGGTTTTGTCCACAGTTCCTAGCTCGTAACTCCAATAACCCTTGTTCTTTTGTTATAATATTGGGGCACTTAGACCTCAGAAGCAGACCTCGAGAAACCAAGTCTTTCTCTCTGACCTTTTCCTGCTCTTCTGTCATCTGCTCTTTTTTCCTCCCTGAGGCCAAGCCATAGAAACTAGAATCCTCCTTTACCAAGGCGAGTCATAGAAAACAGGCTCAAAGCCACCCATAAAGCCCAAATCTGTCTGTCTTGGAGTTGACCATAAAGGAATTCTCTGACCCACCTTGTCTGATCATAGATCATAAGACCCCATTCCAGAAGGGCTTCTGCTCCATAAAGCCCAAATCTGTCTGTCTTGGAGTTGACCATAAAGAAATTCTCTGACCCACCTTGTCTGATCATAGATCATAAGACCCCATTCCAGAAGGGCTTCTGCCTCATGCTCAGGAGGAAGGAATCCTGCAGAGAGAAGCCAGGAAGAATCTGAACAGGCAGACCTTGCTGGGTTTTTCCCACCCAGTCTATTAAATAAATCATACCCTTTTTGTCCAATCATGTTTTTTTTTTTCCTTTTTGTCTTTTTCCGTGTCCGGCCACGGCTCGCAACCCTCAGTGTCGCCCCCGTACCAGACCGGGACCGGCAACGGGATGGCAACCCTCGGCGTTGCTCCCGCGCCTTGCTCAGCCAGTGAGCGGGAACCGGTCTGTATGTGGGATCCGAACCCTCGGCGGGAGCGCCACCGCGCTTCCCAAGCGGCGCACTGTAGCAGTGCGCCCCCGGGCCGGCCCTGTCCAATCATGTTTTACACCGTTGTTCATGCCTCAATCAGACCTATGCAGTCAAGCTTCCATAAAAACCCAAGAGCACAGCATTTGGAGAGCTTCTGGATAGCTGAACACGTGGTGGTTCCTGAAGGGTGGTGAGCCCTTTCTGCTATACCTGGCCCTATGTATCTCTTCAACTGTATCCTTTGTAAATATAAGTGTTTCCCCAAGTTCTGTGAGCTGCTCTAGCAAAGAAGGGGTTGTGGGAACCCTGACTTATAGCCAGTTGGTTAGAGGCACAGGTAAAACAACCTAGGGCTTACAATTGCTATCAGAAGAAGGGGACTGAGCCTCTACCTGTGGGATCTGGGCCATCTCCAGGTAGATGGTGACAGAATTGAATTGGAGGGCACCCAGCTGGTGTCCACTGGAGAACTGATTGCTTGCTTGCTGGTGGGAAGAAATCCCCACACTTTTGGTCACAGCAGTCTGTCTTCTGTGATGATAGCTGCTGAGTAAGAGTATAGGAAAAAACACTTTGAGGGGTGTATGTGTGTGTGTTTCTTCTTATACATTGAAGAAAATACAATAAAACATTTTTTTTAAAGATATCTCCCTTTGAGAAAAGATAAAATAGCATATAAGTTACATATCTTCACTGTCACCCAGGAATTAAAGCTCCTGAATCAGAGTGACAGTCCCCGGATAGGAAAAGCTGTTGAGAGTTAGAAGCATGCTCCTGGCTCTAGGCGGGGCTCAAGAGTCCCACCGGTCTTCATATCCTCACCTCTCTGAGCTCAACGCTGGCTGCGGCTGACTTGCATCAAAGCCAAGACACCGCTGGAGCTGGGGCACACACCTTTGGGGTGGGTTGAAGTATGATAAAGATCCTAAAGGCAGTAATTCCCAGTTGGAGATCTCTGTGGGGACGTTCCTTTAAGGATCACCGCTTTGGGGGATCAATCTCTCTGGGGTCCACCTCTTTTTCATACTCCTTCCTTCTCTGGATTGCTTCTTTTGGATTGAGCAGTAATTCCCAGTTGGAGATCTCTGTGGGGACGTTCCTTTAAGGATCACCGCTTTGGGGGATCAGTCTCTCTGGGGTCCACCTCTTTTTCATACTCCTTCCTTCTCTGGATTGCTTCTTTTGGATTGCTACTGTTTCTTTACCTATTGGGTCTGATATAGGACCTCTTCCTGCTTTACATAATGCACACCATTCATCTCTCTAGGACACCAAGTGGGAACTGGGGTGAGGGCCAGGGAAAGGAACCAAGAGGCAGGAAGCACAGGTTTATCTCTAGGCTAGACAGAGGACATTCCTCATACTCACATGTCATTTATTTCATTGCCATAAAGTAGATTTCATGAATCTACTTTTTCAGAGAACATAGCCCCGGACAGTAACACAAGGTTAATTTTATCGTAGAGTTCCTCCTCTGCCCAACTCACTCAAAAAGTTAAGGAGACATCCTCCAGCTGACAGGGGCTAGACACTCAGGATCCTAGGCTTCTGCCTTCAGAGACTCCGCTTGAGAGAAAGATGAAGACCAGGGATCCTGGTCATTTGCATGTGGGAGACTAGAGCAAAGAGACAAAGTACCTCTGAGGATCAAAGCAATGCAGACACCCAGGCTTGGTCTAGACACCCCCAGGTGAAGGGAAGGTAAAGCTCAAGCATCAGATCCACTTATGATCTGGTACAGAGAGAGCTTCAGAGATGACAGAGAGAGCTGAGATGCCATTTGATTCCATCTGAGCTAAAACAGAGAGAGATCATTAAAGTCACATTTATCAGGGTTAAAGTGGGTATTCTGAGTCCTAAATGACAATTTGCCAGATAGCAACTATGTGATGTTTACTGATGAGATGACAAACATTGGCCAACCCTTACTCATGCCTAGGCAGTACCACCCTTAGACCTGGGCAGGTGTGGTCTTTCCTCCCACTCTGGAGTGCCTTCCACAGTGTTTCCTTAGAATCCTCCAGTGTGGGGGATAAAATGGGGACTGCAATTTTGTCAGGGGTGGGTGCCCCAGGTCAGGATGGCTTGAGCCTTAGTCCCCATTTTTCTTCTTTGGGGTTTTCTCCAATCCTATTCCATCAACCCACCCTATATGTGGAGTCAACCAGATGCCCCCAAGGAGGAGGTGTAGCAGGCATACCTTTGAGGTTATCTCAGAACCCTGTGGCAAGTCCCCAGTTCCAGAAGGAGAGCTTTGTAAACAGGTCACTCCCACTGGCTACCACAGGATTTCTTTCACAGGATGATGTGAGATTGGGCTGCCAAAATGGTGCTGATGTACTGATTTGGGGTGACTTTCACTCGTAAACAGAACTCAGTCAAGGCTATGGGCTACCAAAGAACCCACTGACCCTGGGGCTTGAGCCTTGTTTGTGAGACCTAGTAAGACCAGTAGTTGTGGCTTAAAGTATTTGAAAGAAGACATGGCAGGACAGTGTATTGTCTTGTGTTTATGCATAAAATCCCAACAGTAAATTTAACAAGGCCAGAAAACAAACCAACTTTCACATTATTCTGAATACTCTGGGTAAGACGTGCATCCGGAGACATCATCAACAAAGCACAGTAATGACCTTTGATGGTCATTAAAATCCAAGATTCGGGTTGGCTCAGTGATGATACAGTGTCATGGTTATCAATGTAACCATCATTAAATAAAGGATATGAGGAAATTTCAAGGCAAGAATATCTACATTGTTTCAATACGAGCAGGTGCTAAAGAGCCATGACATTTTTAATAATAGCACTGTTGCTGCCTTTTTATTGTGGCAGACATATGATATTAGTCAGGAAGAGTGCACTTGGTAATAAAGAACATGAAGAGAGGATTCCCAGACCTGAACAGGAAATGGTCATGCTGGAACACACCACAAGAATCCTCATGTGCTGATTGGACAATAAAAAAATATAAATACCTGTTTGCTATTCATTATCATAAATATAAATTTAAATAGATGTCACTATACCTCATTGGGCTTGTATTAGTCCATTTCTGTGGCTTATAGCATAAATACTTGGAACTGGGTAATTTACAGAGAAAACAAAATTTATTGCTTATGATTTTGGAGGCAGGGAAGTCCAAAGTCCAGAGAACACATCTGGTTGTGTTCTTGGCAGTAACTCTACAGCAAATAAATACTTGGAACTGGGTAATTTACAGAGAAAACAAAATTTATTGCTTATGATTTTGGAGGAAGGGAAGTCCAAAGTCCAGAGAACACATCTGGTTGTGTTCTTGGCAGTAACTCTACAGCAAAGCAAGGTGTCACGTAGTGGATGGCTTGAGTGAGAGAGGGAGGGGAGGTGCCAGGCTTCTTTTAACCACCAGCTCTCATGGTAACTAATTGAGGGAGAATTCACTCACTACCCTCCCCCACCCAGGGCATTAATCTACTCATTAGTGATCCACCCCTGTGGAGTATACGAACATTTATAAAGCAAATGTATTTCACATGGCCTAGTTTCCAAAGCCTTGTAGTTTCAGGTATAACCTAACTTTTTAAAATTACATGCAGAAATGTTAAGCTTGCAAAAGGCAGGAAACTTTCCCCAGGCTAAAATCTCTGTTGTAGATAGGAATTGTAACACAGCAAAATTGCTGGCTCCAAGGACGGATGCCCTTGATGCAATTAAACCTAATGACTGTTGCCATGACAATTATCTTACTATTCTTTTTGTAACCACCTACATTCCTTTTCTGTAATTTTCTGGCTTGGAGAGTAAATACTGAGAGAAGACCCCAGTTCATTGTTCATTTTCCAAAGAAAGCCTCTCTCTTGAGGGTTCATGGAAATTAACCCCTTTGGGGCTTCTCACTGCTCAGAAGAAATGGGCTTTGATTAATCCTTTTTGGGTCTCTGTCACCCTGGGGGGAGAGGTGACACACCCCCATGACCCAAACACCTCCCAACACTGCCACATTGATGACCAACATGACCTTTGGGGGACACACACATCTATATCAGGGCCCATGAATTTTGTTTATAAAGACAAAATTTCCAGCCCCCCCACAAAATCCCTGAGGTCCCATACACACCGGAAGCAGTCCTGTTCACCCACATTCTGGAGTTTGGCATCCCGTTTGTCCCTGGCAATGTCAGCACGTCAGTGTCTCTGTGCCCTCTCCAGAGGAGAGTTGAGCTCACCATTCTAGAAGCAGCGGGATCATGACCATTCCAGAGACAGTCATTAATTCATAGGTGCCAGCTGTGTTAACAGCAACAGAAGTGTGGCTTGGAACGGAGTAGTGAATATTTGGTGCAAGGGCTTGAGAGAAGTGGAAGAATGTTTTAACCCTTTCCTTAATCTCTATCATGATTCCCACAACCAGCAGCCTCTGCAAAGAAATATACAATCTAAACATAAACCAACAGACCATAGTGCTAAGGATTGCAAGGAACCTCAAGACAAGTTCCACGCTCCTCCCAATTTATATCAGATTGTAACTGTTAAACCTTTCTTTTCTAGAAATTCTAGAGACATTACTATTAGTAGGATTGATATAAAAATTTATTCTATGCAGAGGTGCTCGGTGAATCCTTGCCTGATGCTGAGCAATTCTTACCATTAAGAATAATTACCCAAAGCTTAAGTTACTCAAAACTAAGTCTAAAGAAGCATTATGTACCCCTATATTCTAAAGAGACCCCTGCACATCAAAACTATGTGTATTAAGAGCTTACTTAGAGTTGAAGGAACAAGCCTTTTGAAACTCAGTGTCACCCCCACCCAGCAATTTAAAATAAGGCTGAGACACGGAGAAAGGGGAGACGTCACCAGGACTTCTCAGATAAGGCACATTTTCTTATCCTCCATGTACGAGAGATGCTCTCACTCCTCTCTGAAGCCAGGTAGGGTGATTTCTAGAGAACTCCCTGTCGAAGTTAAAGCTACCTTCCAAAAGAGGGTCCTGGAATCTCATTGTCCTATATGGACATCACACTTGCTGCAAGGGCACTGCAAAGAGATAGTGGGACAAGGTGAGGTGGCAGTCTTGGAACCACCTATGTCCTCACAAGCTGGTGGGAGAGGGTGCATACATGTGCTGGGAGTCACAGCTGACAGTCTTGCACGTGGCCAAGAGGAAATCCTCTTTTCTCCTAACCCCAACATATTGTGGAAGTATGGCTGGAAGAGGCAGGACAGGAAGGAGGGATCTCAGAAAACAGGGCTTGAACACACTAATCCCTCCCAGTGGCTGCTGTCCTGCGCTGTGGAGACACTGGAATCAAGTATGAAATTGCAGTCTTCAACTCAACTGAGTTTTGCTAATGTATCTGAAAACTATCAAAATCTTTCCAAAGTGTCATTAAGGTGCAATAAAGAGGTTCAAAAGATTCCGGTGGAAAGCAGTCATTGGAGAAAAAGAAAACTGCTCCGTATTCATATCCCTTGAATTTAGAGTGCTAAAGCTGCTGATGACAACTTGAGATTCAAGTTGTCCCAAAGCTGAACTCTCCTGCCAAGTAGTTGGGGTGCATCCCTGCTCTAGCTAGTGGCTGGGCTGTTTCTAAACCTGACTGTAAAGCTTCCCTTTCCAGTTTTCTTTCCAGTGAACACTGTGGGGAGAACTCGATGGGAAATTGATGCCTGAAGGGTAGGTTTTCTACACTCAGAAAGTGAGATGTACTCTCTCTGATTTTCCATGGGGGGCTCGTCTTAGAGCGGGGCTTTGGCTCCATGCTCATTCTGAAAGCATGTTTTCCACCCCTGGAGGAATTTAACATTTTACACACATTTCCCAAGAGATTCTTGGACCTCCTTTCACAGATGTGCAACTTGGATAAAACATTTTAGCCAACCAAGATAGCCTAATAAAAGATACTCACAGGTTCCGCGTGTTCTACCAATTTGATATCATGACCATTCCAGAGACAGTCATTAATTCATAGGTGCCAGCTGTGTTAACAGCAACAGAAGTGTGGCTTGGAACGGAGTAGTGAATATTTGGTGCAAGGGCTTGAGAGAAGTGGAAGAATGTTTTAACCCTTTCCTTAATCTCTATCATGATTCCCACAACCAGCAGCCTCTGCAAAGAAATATACAATCTAAACATAAACCAACAGACCATAGTGCTAAGGATTGCAAGGAACCTCAAGACAAGTTCCACGCTCCTCCCAATTTATATCAGATTGTAACTGTTAAACCTTTCTTTTCTAGAAATTCTAGAGACATTACTATTAGTAGGATTGATATAAAAATTTATTCTATGCAGAGGTGCTCGGTGAATCCTTGCCTGATGCTGAGCAATTCTTACCATTAAGAATAATTACCCAAAGCTTAAGTTACTCAAAACTAAGTCTAAAGAAGCATTATGTACCCCTATATTCTAAAGAGACCCCCGCACATCAAAACTATGTGTATTAAGAGCTTACTTAGAGTTGAAGGAACAAGCCTTTTGAAACTCAGTGTCACCCCCACCCAGCAATTTAAAATAAGGCTGAGACACGGAGAAAGGGGAGACGTCACCAGGACTTCTCAGATAAGGCACATTTTCTTATCCTCCATGTACGAGAGCGCACATCAAAACTATGTGTATTAAAAGCTTACTTAGAGATGAAGGAACAAGCCTTTTGAAACTCAGTGTCACCCCCACCCAGCAATTTAAAATAAGGCTGAGACACGGAGAGAGGGGAGACGTCACCAGGACTTCTCAGATAAGGCACATTTTCTTATCCTCCATGTACGAGAGATGCTCTCACTCCTCTCTGAAGCCAGGTAGGGTGATTTCTAGAGAACTCCCTGTCGAAGTTAAAGCTACCTTCCAAAAGAGGGTCCTGGAATCTCATTGTCCTATATGGACATCACACTTGCTGCAAGGGCACTGCAAAGAGATAGTGGGACAAGGTGAGGTGGCAGTCTTGGAACCACCTATGTCCTCACAAGCTGGTGGGAGAGGGTGCATACATGTGCTGGGAGTCACAGCTGACAGTCTTGCACGTGGCCAAGAGGAAATCCTCTTTTCTCCTAACCCCAACATATTGTGGAAGTATGGCTGGAAGAGGCAGGACAGGAAGGAGGGATCTCAGAAAACAGGGCTTGAACACACTAATCCCTCCCAGTGGCTGCTGTCCTGCGCTGTGGAGACACTGGAATCAAGTATGAAATTGCAGTCTTCAACTCAACTGAGTTTTGCTAATGTATCTGAAAACTATCAAAATCTTGTCTCGGAAAACAGGGCTTGAACACACTCATCCCCTCCCAGGGCTGCTGTCCTGCGCTGGGGAGACACTGGAATCAAGTTTGAAATTGCAGTCTTCAACTCAACTGAGTTTTGCTAATGTATCTGAAAACTATCAAAATCTTTCCAAAGTGTCATTAAGGTGCAATAAAGAGGTTCAAAAGATTCCGGTGGAAAGCAGTCATTGGAGAAAAAGAAAACTGCTCCGTATTCATATCCCTTGAATTTAGAGTGCTAAAGCTGCTGATGACAACTTGAGATTCAAGTTGTCCCAAAGCTGAACTCTCCTGCCAAGTAGTTGGGGTGCATCCCTGCTCTAGCTAGTGGCTGGGCTGTTTCTAAACCTGACTGTAAAGCTTCCCTTTCCAGTTTTCTTTCCAGTGAACACTGTGGGGAGAACTCGATGGGAAATTGATGCCTGAAGGGTAGGTTTTCTACACTCAGAAAGTGAGATGTACTCTCTCTGATTTTCCATGGGGGGCTCGTCTTAGAGCGGGGCTTTGGCTCCATGCTCATTCTGAAAGCATGTTTTCCACCCCTGGAGGAATTTAACATTTTACACACATTTCCCAAGAGATTCTTGGACCTCCTTTCACAGATGTGCAACTTGGATAAAACATTTTAGCCAACCAAGATAGCCTAATAAAAGATACTCACAGGTTCCGCGTGTTCTACCAATTTGATCCATTTCAGTTACTAGAAGACCCAGAGTCTTAAAAGAGGTAATAGCTTGTGGGTCTTCTTAAATTTATTTCTTATGCACCAATGCCTGTAACATTAAGATGAATAACACTCCATCTAGCCTTATGTTTAAATACAGTGAATAAAGAATAATGTTCAGAATGTTGCACTAAAGCAGTTCTTAAATATCAACAGAGATAACCATAAAATTATTACAGGTGATGGGATCTAAGCCAAAGGGGAGGTCAGCTTTGTAAAGCCTCTTGCTGAATTTTTATGGTGTAGTTTCTTAGAAACTCATATTTACAAATAACCCAGAGAGCAAGCAAGTAAAGGAGAAATTGAAATAATTGCCAAGATTATTTATAATTCCCACCATTCCACCTTGCTTTTATTATGTGTGTCAATTTGTCGTAATTCCATAATCAACTTTGAAAAGCATTAGACCTCATGGGATAAGCATTCCACTCTCCTCTACTTTTTATTATAGAATTATTATCTCTTGTTGAATGTTTGAAAAATACCTATATTGGGTTTCATTTCTTAGGTATATTTCCAGAGTCAGAATTCAGTGTTCTTGTCACTGTAAAAAATCAATCAATGCTTTTTGATTGAATATCTCAAAAGAAAGCATTCCAGGTAGTGTCCTTGTGTTCAAATCTGGTTGAAAGCCTCGCTGACACTTATTTGCTCTAACATCTTCAAATGACCTCTCAGGGCCCTGATTTCTCAATTTCAAAATGATGAGACACAAAAATCCATCACAGGTGCGTGTTCCTCCATTACCTGGAGTGCTTTGCTTAGTTTAACTAAAAGGTCCAGAAGATTTCCAGCCTGAGCAGAGAGTCATGTCTGAATTTCTGGAATTTATTAGCTAAATGTCAGAACTTTTTATTTTAAATCCTGCTAAAATGGACACAATTTAGACTCAAGCAGAAAAGCTGAAGGTCTGCTGTACATTCACCAACAGCTCTCCCGCCCTGCTGCCACCAGAACCTTCTCTAGTTATCTTGCAGGAAGATTCCTCCCAAGCAGGAAAAGATGCCCTTCCCTGGAGCCCAGAATGCACTGGAAGAGGGATTATCAATGGACATTTAGCATCAGTGAATATCCATTGAGGAAAAAATCTTATGTCTGGTGTGTTATGCCTGCAGAAGAAGATATTGGGAGTCTAAGTAGAGTAAATCAGAAATGCCTGAAGCCTGATGTACCTTCCCTATTGACATATCAATATTCTCTCTTTACTGAGTTTTGTTTTCTAACCACAATTTTATACAAATAATTCTGCCTTTGGGAATCAGCAATTCACACAGGAAAGAAAACAAATCATCTTCCTCTGAGCATTTTAAAAATTGTAAGTCCCCACCCTATTTCCTAAATAAGCTTCCTTATTTAGGCATATATCTGGGGAGAGGAAAAGAAATAATCTATAACCATCACTGTTTTACTGCATTATATTTCTTTTCTTGCTGTTTTAAGTTTGCCTAATGCCATTCTATAAATTATTTCCTCTGGCCAAAAGAACCCCGAATGCTAAACTTGCCTTAGGATTTGTTGGATTAAAACTGGCAAAAGTTTATTTACTTAAATATAATAAAACATTAAAATGTCTCACTTTTGCTTGTAAACCACCATAGACATTGTATTTTCCTAAATCTCTCTTTCTGTGAAAAACGCAGTCTTTGAAAAGATGAAAGAACCACCAAAACTGTAATAAACTCTCCTCTTTAAGAAAGCACATTAGAACTAAACCAAAATTTTAGCCAAAGAATACGGTGGAGAGTTTGGATTGTAAGCAATATTTGAAGATCTAACCCTGCTTTCTAAGACCACTATTATTATCTTCATAACAAAAAAGATATTCCCTTGAAACTTAAATTTATGCATCTGATCTTTTATAAAAGATAATTTGTTTACTGATTAGAATAAAGATAGCAAGGGGTTAGCTTCACTTCAGATAACTGTCGCATACAGTACTGACCTGATAACTCGGTTACTGAGAGCCACAAGTCTGGGCTATTAACAATTAACTACAGTAATCTGGAATTCTGGCATGTGATAAGAATGTCCTTGTTTAATGATACAGTTCACAAGTGAGCAGAAAAGCTCTAGAATAATTTCTAAATAAGCCCTAACATACATGTGCACACAAAAATTTCAGTATTCACCAATTTTATTCCAATATTTATAAGAAATTTTATAATTCTCTAACAGGATCAGTCATAAGGAAGTTTATCTTGCATGCTTGGATTCCATAAAATAATATTATACAACTTGCTTCCTTAAATGGACTAAAATAAATCTTCGTGAAGTGATTTCAGGAGCACTGTCTTAGAAATTTCAAATCGCATCTGTAATGTTTTGGTGTTCAAAAGGTTTTACATCCAGCGAGCAATTGTTTTTTGCACATTACAATAAGTATTCAATTAAGCATTTCTAGCCATCCTCAACATCTGGTTTTACTACCATTGAAGCAGAAGAGGAAAATCATCACTATTGAAATATTTGTTCAATGGACAAGCTGAATTGACCACTCTAATGCCTTCTTCCCTTTCCCTCCTTTTCTTATTGGTTTGACATCAGCAGTCATCAGATTTTGATCAATTGGACATTTTTACCTATAGTGAAGATTTTTTCACTGCAGAAAATATAAATAGGAAAAACAGTATTTGTAGTTTGAGAAATAAAATGAGTTTGTAGTCTTCCACTGAGACATGAGCAAGCATGCACAGACCCTAACTAAAGATGACCAAGCCCCAGGGCCCTATGTACTAGGCCTAAGGATTTACACAGCTCAAGAGAATTTGGGTAAACAAAGACACCTGCTTGGATCCCAACAAGTCTTGAAAACATTAGCTTAAGCAGTTTTCTGTATTGAAAGATATTTCAAAGTGTTTAATACTCTTTGGCTGCTTTACTTATCTCCAAGTGGGAGATTCAGTAAGCAGAATCGTAAAATTACTTCCAATGGACTATTTTTTGGAGGAATTACTATTAATATCTTGAAGAACACCAGCACTCCACCAACAGTTTGGAGAAAGATGGGCTGCAGATCTATGTTTGACAGTAATCAATATTTATGTCGTAATTAAATCCTTGAGACTACAGGAGCTTGTGCTCATGGAAAAAAAGACACACAGGAACAGAACTTGCAAAAGAACACCACCAGTTACAGGACAGGCAGAGTCTTATATTGAGTTTTTTATGCATGTCATGGGCTCTCAGAATTTTCCAGTTAGAACTAAGAATAGAGATCATGTAGTCAACTACACATTTCATAGCCAGGGCAGTTAAGGACTAAGGAATTAGATGACTTATTTAAAGTTACACAGCTTGTTTCCTGGTTGCTCATCAAAATGTAGAAAGGAAATATATTAGCCAAGGGAAACTTGCCCTGAACAAAAGCAGCAATTTCTGGGCACAAGACATTAAAGTATGTTAAAAATACTTTCTTAACATAGACAATGAAAGAATCCAGTAAGGCTGCTTCCTTCCTTTTTGTGATTTTTCATAATGAGGAAGGAATTTTTTGAGTAGACAGAGTTGAATAAATCCTTTTTGCAAGTTCATTACCATGATAAGGAGAGAAAAGAATAGAGAAAATCTCTGTAGTATGTTAAAAATACTTTCTTAACATAGACAATGAAAGAATCCAGTAAGGCTGCTTCCTTCCTTTTTGTGATTTTCATAATGAGGAAGGAATTTTTTGAGTAGACAGAGTTGAGTAAATCCTTTTTGCAAGTTCATTACCATGATAAGGAGAGAAAAGAATAGAGAAAATCTCTG
>NW_007734084.1:105923-107533 GCF_000696425.1 Galeopterus variegatus | reverse complement strand
GGGAACCATTCTCACCAAATAGCAATTCTTCAAAAATAGTTCTTGAATCGGGTACAAATGGAACCCGGTGGAACATGGAAGAGAATAAAGGATGGGTCAGAAGCTCATGAAACGAATCTGGGAAGAGGGTGTTAAGGTAATTTTAAAGAAGGCAAAAGGCATAGAACCACGATTTGTTGGAGACGATAACACAAGAAGAATACAACCACAAATGGCAAGAGGAGTTATGAGCTGGGAATTAAGAAATATCATAATCAGGATGAGTATTTGTGATTATGACAAAGCTAGAAATCTTTCTGGATGGAAGGATAGGAAAAAAGAGGTACAGCAACCCAGGAACTAGAAACAGCATTGATGGAGAGGCAGTTTTCTTGCACTCAGCTATCCCAACGAGGTGGTCTTTGCTCCACTTTAAAGACATCTTCTCCTTAGACATACCACCGTCTATTCAGCATCTGCACTTGGGGGACAGTGTAAACCTCAAAATCGCCATTTCTAAGAACGAACACCTGCTTCCCTACGCCCAAACCTGGGCTCCCTGAGTCTTCCCCATCTCAGTACGTGGCACCACTGTTCACCCATTCTTTTAGGCTAACATCCTTGGAATTATGTTTTAACCCATGTTTCTGCTCATCCCCCACATCCAAATGATCACACATTCTGTCGGCTTTCCTGTCAGAATAAGTCCTGACTCCGTAGACCCCCAATTTCTCACCATTTCTTGCCACAATTGCAGCCACACCCACAGACAGGGATGCCTCTGAAAGGGTCTCAGTGCCTCCTCTCCTGCCTCATTACTGTCCATAATCCACACTGCAGTCCATGCTCAGGTCACTCTCCCANTAAATCCTTTTTGCAAGTTCATTACCATGATAAGGAGAGAAAAGAATAGAGAAAATCTCTGTGGTTTATAGTTTTATGTATCCTTCTGTCATTTCACTTGGGAATGTTTTCTTTAACAGAAAAATCAAGTCATTTAATTTTATCCTCCTTGAATCCTTAACGATCCTGGTCATCTATTATGGAAGGAATGTTTTTTCCTTTCAAGTCAACGAATCTGTATTTTGATGTAAAATAGTTTGAAATGGTAGAATTCTACTTTTGATAGCATTTCACTTTCATTTATATATTAAAAATTAACAGTAAATAATGACCAGCCACATGATCAACATACACTTAAAACCAACCACAATTGTGGCATAAGGAACTGCTGGAAACTTTTCCTCTTGTTCGCACAGTTAACAGTGTTTTTTCTCATAAAACAGGCCACCATGCCTCTGATTGCTTCACAACTGTCCCTTTGGTCTGCTCTCATTTTCTATCTAATTAAATGTAAATATTTTTTCAAATTACAAACCAATGGGACTAGGGTTTTCCACCCTTTTCTACATCTTCTATAGTTCCTTGATCAGGTGCCACAATAGATATTCAATATAAGTGCCCCTAAAATGGAAAAAAATAAATAAATAAAATAATATCTCTCTCATAGTCTTTTCAAGAGGCTTAAGTAACCATATATATGAGCCTTCCTTGCAAAAAGTAAAGAGCTTCTTAAACACTACGGAGTATCCTTACACTAGTAGGGATTATGACTAGTGTTACCATTATTT
>NW_007734084.1:97137-104569 GCF_000696425.1 Galeopterus variegatus | reverse complement strand
TGTATCACTACAAGACTTTGCCCTACACAGAATATATGTATTTGCTTATAGTGAGGCAGGAAGTAGGATAGGGCTGACAGGAGAGACTCCATTTTATTGTATGCACCGAGAACCCAGCAGTAGTCCATGTGCTGGAAAGTCCATGTGCAGCGACCCCAGGAGCAACAGATGTCGAAGCCCTGCATTTGCAGGGAGAAGCAAGACCCAACTTCTCACCATGGCCTGGAGAACCACATGACCCCGGCCCTACTCTGCTCACCCCTCACCTCCCTGTGACTCTTGCCCTGCTGCTCCCCCATCTCCAGCCACAGTGGCCTCCCACATACTCCTGGAGAACACTAGGCAGCTCCTTCCCACCTCAGGACCTTGGCACTTGCTTGTCCTCCAGGCTGGCACACCTTCCCCTGGACAATCGTGTGCTTCCTCCAAGTCTCTGCTCAATGACACCCCTTCAGAAAGATTTTCTCATCTAAATGTACACTTCTGCCTTTACCAAGTTTCCTTTTTCTTTGATGCATGTATCACTACAAGACTTTGCCCTACACAGAATATATGTATTTGCTTATAGTGAGGCAGGAGGTAGGATAGGGCTGAGAGGAGAGACTCCATTTTATTGTCTGCACCAAGAACCCAGCAGTAGTCCATGTGCTGGAAAGTCCATGTGCAGCGACCCCAGGAGCAACAGATCACGTCCTGTTCCAGGAAACACAGGGTGGGCAGAAATTAAAGATAATCCCTAAAGAAGTCAGTATGTCCTTTTCCCACGAACATGTCATTACCCCAGGTTGTCTAACTCCCCTGTGTAAACATTCTTTTACAAGTCTCAAGAGAACAATGAAGCCCCCACCTGCTGTGGCTGAAAATAGAATGCCTTGTGACCAATTGGCGAAGATCCCAATCATGAGTCTAGAGATCTCACCCTTTTCCCCAAAATCCCCACCCAGCTCTTCTGTCTTAAAAACCCCTTGTTCTGAATGCTCGGAGAGCAACACTTCTCTTCTGCATTGGCTGCCTCGTGCATGAGATATCTTTCAATAAACTCAGCTTGCTCACTCTCGCGATGGACTTATGTTCATTTCTATGACATTGAGTCCCAAAGAACCTGGCATTCTAGGTCCTGTAACAGTAGCATGTGTCCCTCATTATAAATTAACTCCACACCATGTATCATCTGTCTTACTCACTTCTGTGTTCCAAGTACCAATGCCTAGAATATAATGGACACCCAATGGATGTTTGCATGTGATACTTACTAATCTCCAGAACCCTACTTTTATTCAACATAATGCACTTACTCACAAATGGATGTTTGCATGTGATACTTACTAATCTCCAGAACCCTACTTTTATTCAACATAATGCTTAATATTTGTGACTTTTATATATTATCTTCATTTGAGGAAGAACAGAACTAACTGAACTCCGTGACTTTTCAGCAATACCCTTAAGGCATCCATCCAGTTTCTTTAATAGGGCTCTGAATCCCAGAATGGAGTCATTGCCTGTCCCTCAGAATGCATCCTTCTGAGCAAATCCACTCCCTGCACCACTGCAAATGGGCATGCAGGGCAAGCTTCTGCTCCACGTGAACCTGCAGGCCTGACCCAGGACTAGCAGTGGTCACCAGACCCACAGTTAGCCCTCATGTACCACCTGGCCTCAAAAGATGAGCAGAATGACTCATACTAAACTCTTGAGGGTTTAAAAATAAAATGATGAAATTGATGTCATTAGCTGAGCTGAATGATGTTAAGATAGATTGAGAGGTGGGTCACCAATTCAAGGTCTTGTGCAAGCTAAAGATACAGAGTAATATAGTGATGGCTCTTCTGGATGCAGCTTCCCAATTCAGCCTCATCCCATGTGAATTTTGAAAATAAATCGCATCTTCCTTCAGGAAATTTGGGTGGACAATTTTGTTTTGAACCCAAGATAATCATGGCATCACCAGCCTAGTTACAGCCAAGGGACTGCAGAAGGTGCAGTATCATCCACAGCCTTTTCTGCTCTTGCCCAAGAGCAAGTATAGAAGTTAAGTGGCTGCGTTTTGATGATGGTGTATTAAGCTTACCCAGCTTCATGAGTATCCACAGTCCCATGAGGCACTTTTCCCACAAAGCACTGCCCCTTGTATGCGAAGTTAGATATTGTCCTCACCTTATAAAAACAGAATGAAATCAGCTGCTAATAAGTCTCAGGGATGAATGTTTGAGTTGGCATCCCTCAGGCTATTCATTGCCTTAAGCCCTGCCTCCCAAGATTAGCTTTCAATTAGCAAAGCAAAATAGAGATTTGAAGCAATTATCAGGATAATTCAAGCAAAAACATTGCTTTGACTTGAATTGCCTGAATAATTGCAAGTTGATAATCTCTTCTTGTGATTGACTTCCTAGCAGTCAATTGTCAGGTGATAGAGACAGGCATGGTGGTGACTTAAATTATCCTCATAATTGCATGCTGCTCCACTCCGCCTAGTCCACAAGACCAGGCGATGGTGTAAGGAACTTCAGTGGAGAAATGACGTGAACAGATCGATAAGGCTGATGGAGGTGAAACAGGCACAGGGCAGAAGTACAGAAGGCTTTGTTTGGGAGCACAAGCTGTGTGGAGCAGCGGGCACTGCTCACACTGCAAGGCCACTGGTGACCAAGGTGGGGTCAGGGAGGGGCCCTCTGCAGATGAGGAATTCTCACAGATGGGAGACACTTGGGGAGTAGAATGACCTTCCAAAACTCCAGAGCCACACTGCTCAATAGGCTTAACTGTGGATTAAATAACACAGCAAAAAACATTTAGTAGCTTTCAGTTCAAAATAGTATTACCCTACAGCCATATGCATTGACTAATTTACAAGGTACTATTAGTAAAATTATATCCAAGTAAACAATAAGAAATACTCTCCACTAATATCTTATTTTTCTACGCTTATTTTTTCAAGTGTGGTTTCCTCAATTAACCTCTCTCTAATGCTAGTTTCAGGGAAGGAATAAAAGAGGTGACCTTTTAAATGTAAATAATTTGTGCTGTGCTAAATCAACAATGACTACATTTCCAGAACTGAGCACATACATGAAATACTGACTCTGTATCTATATTGCTTTCAGTCAAATAATTTCTGCTGAGGATTGTCCTGTGAGATATTGGACATTTATGTTATGCAGGTTATAGCCAAATTATAGTTTAAGATTTATACACTTATCATATTGACTCAAACTTTTATTACAGCCCTACAGTGTGAGAGGTAATTGCTCACATATTCTCACGCATTTATTTGCACCACAGAACAAGCCTTATGTCATCACATGGACTACTGTGATTTCAGTTCCTAGAGCTGTACCTTCCATATTAAAATAAAATAGAAATCAAAGCAGGACAGCAATACAAGGAGAACTAGCATTCAAATATTAGTTCAGGCTCTGCCAACAACTGTGTTTTCTCTTCAATGGCTATTTGCCCGACCATGGGTAATGCATTCACGTAGTATCACTATCTGGCAGAGTGTGCATTAACTAGGAACACTGAGTTAGAAAATCAAGTCCTCAGACATGAATATAAGGGTTCTAATATACTAATTTTTATTATGTTGTAATATACTAATTTTCTCTCCTGCTAAAATTTGTGACTCCATGTTTTTATTAGTTTTCTTCTTTTACTAAAATTTCTGATTCTATTGCTTTATTATTACTAAATCAATACAAGACTTTGTGTTCTATGAATGGTGGCGATTCTTATTTATAATCTAGCCTGAGAGTTTTCCTCGCGTTTGATGAGTCGAATGAATCCACCTGGCCATACTGGCAACCGATCTGCTTTTGTGAAAGAAAATCTAAAATAAGTGGTGAAGAGAGTGGTTGGGAATCATTTGCATTTCTTGCTTTGATTTGTAAAAATCATTTCTGCTTCTAATCTTTAGATATATTGTTAATTGTAGTATACACAGAAATATGCAAAGTTACTTATATCTTCATGTAATGTAGACTTACTTCTTCTTCGAATGGATCAGTTTAAATGACAATGTTCCTTAACTTTTTAGAACACATGTATTCATATTGAGGACTTGATTTTCTAACTCAGTGTTCCCAGTTAATGCACACTCTGCCAGATAGTGATACTACGTGAATGCATTACCCAAGGTCGGGCAAATAGCCATTGGAGGCAGACAGTGAAACTTTACCAGCAAGTCAGCAAGGCCTGGCACAGCTTTGAGTTTACAGAGGTGGAAGCAGCGGGTACAAATAATTGATATGCCAAATCAGGTAAAGGATCAGCTCTAGAAACACTGTGTTCTGTATAAACAGCATGTCTGCCTTGATCATTTTCCTCCTCTTTTGTTCCAGGGATGCAAAATCTTCAGGCTGATTGATCCCAGGAAAGAAGTCAAGTGGGTTGTATGAACTACTTTGGGGATCACTTACCAATGCCACAAGAGCAATTACATTCAATTAGAAGCCGCTGAACTGATCGTTTTTATTGACTCTTTCAAAAATTCTCTCTCTCTCTCTCTCTCTCCCTCTCTCTCTCTCTCTCCCTCTCCCCCTCTCCCTCTCTCTCTCCCTCTCTCTCTCCCTCTCCCTCTCCCTTTCCCTCTCCCTCTCCCTCTCCCTCTCCCTCTCCCTCTCCCTCTCCCTCTCCCTCTCCCTCTCCCTCTCCCTCTCCCTCTCCCTCTCCCTCTCCCTCTCCCTCTCCCTCTCCCTCTCCCTCTCCCTCTCCCTCTCCCTCTCCCTCTCCCTCTCCCTCTCCCTCTCCCTCTCCCTCTCCCTCTCCCTCTCCCTCTCCCTCTCCCTCTCCCTCTCCCTCTCCCTCTCCCTCTCCCTCTCCCTCTCCCTCTCCCTCTCCCTCTCCCTCTCCCTCTCCCTCTCCCTCTCCCTCTCCCTCTCCCTCTCCCTCTCCCTCTCCCTCTCCCTCTCCCTCTCCCTCTCCCTCTCCCTCTCCCTCTCCCTCTCCCTCTCCCTCTCCCTCTCTCTCTCCCCCCCACATCCCACCCTCCCTATCTCATTTCTCATGGAGTCACCCTCTGCAGCTGACATTCAAAGTTGTTCCTAGCATGTGTGCGACGCTGAAGGGCATGTCAGCATCTGATTGTGAGGCCATTCCAGAGGGTTTATTAGGAAGCCATTCTCACTGGCATTTGCTTCAACTTGGCTGCAGCGAAATACACATTTGTGCTTAGATTTTTTTTTTAACTGCTGTGCATGTTGGAGGGGAAGTTGGATGACATTTTATTTATTTTAAGTCGTCTTTTTGTTTTTCCAAAAGTGACAAAAGGAAGGATGTTTTTGAGAATAATCTTTTTTTAGATACTGATTTCTACAAGCAAAAGCTTTTCCATATTTTTGAATAATTCTCTTGGTAAAATAAATTATTTAACTTTGAGATACAGCTGCTGTACACACTTACTGACTACTCGCCATAGCAATTATATACTCTGTAGGGTGCCACAGTGCTACATATTACCTTATAGAAGCCCAGTGGTTCTCAAAAGACCATAGATGGCTTAAATGAGTTCTTGCAACCATTACTGAAAATCACCCTTTTCTTTCCTAATTTCTCCATTGAAAAACGTGGTGTGACAATCTGACAAAAGTAAACTTGGAGCCAATTTTCATATCTTAGATCTCCAATGGATGGTACATTTCTAGTTTTTGTTGTTGTCATTGTTACTGTAAAAATACAGTCTTTTTTTTTCTTTGTTTTTCATCTTCAAATATTTTGGGGGTTCCTGCTGTATGCAAGACGCTGACCCTAGGACCCTGCTGTACACAAAGTATACACACATAGACCCAGACTTCAATGAATGTATAATTTATTACAGAGAAGAAACTATGTGCAGAAACACTGTGCCTTCAGACTCAAAAAATAATGTACAATCTGAGTTGAGTGGAGAAAAGATAACTTCTAAGTAGAAATGTAAAGAACCCTTGGGATATGATATTGAGTTGGAGGATGGTTAGGGATTTTGTATGTCAGATCAGGCTGGGAATCCCAGGCTTTGAACACGAGTGAATGGAGGAAAACACAGAACCCAATAACTCACTAGGAAGCCACCTACCCTGATGAAGCCACAGGAAAATGATGCAAAAGAAGGTTTGAAGGTGAACCATGATTTAATTGTAGAAGGTATTGACTGTCAATCTAAAGAGGCTATTTGTTGTTCAGAGGGCAATGGGGAAGCACTGCTGAGATTTAAGTTTAAAAAATAAAAAAAGCACAAGCAAACCACTATTTGGGAAAGATAAATTTTATGGTTGAGAATAGGATAAATCAAAATGTAGAAATAATGTTTTTCATAATATACAGTCATGCACAGCATAACTGTGTCTCAGTCAATGACTAACCATATGTGTGATGGTGGGCCCATGAGATTATAATGGCTATACCACAGAGCCTAGGTGTGTGGTAGGCTATACCATCTAGGCTTGTGTAAGTACATGCTATGACCTTCACACAGGGATGGGATTGCCTGATGATGCATTTCTCAGAACGTATTCCTGTTGAAAGACAATGCATGGCTGTATTTCTATTACACTTATCATTAGAGAGGAATATTGTCACATCTCTTTCTGGCCTTACTGTAACTGTGAAGGGTATGCTCACCTTTGATCCTCCTCTTCAATGGATCAGGAATTGGCCATCCACTCTACTCTCTCTAACAGGATTCTAACCTGTTGCAACAACTCTATAGGTCCATGAGATTAACAAATTATTTTGATGATCCCCTAGGTGGTTACTGTTCAACGCCATCCACTCTACTCTCTCTAACAGGATTCTAACCTGTTGCAACAGCTCTATAGGTCCATGAGATTAACAAATTATTTTGATGATCCCCTAGGTGGTTACTGTTCAACAAAATTTTCAGGTGCCCTATAGGACTCCAAGGTGTTGGTATCTGCCGTGGTTTGAATATGTTCATCCCCTCTGAAGTTCATTTTGAAATTTGATTGCCATTGTGGCAATGTTGGGAGGTCAGGTCTTGAACAGGTGAGTAGCTCATCAAGAGGGATTAATGCCTTTCTCACTGGAGTGAGTTAATTCTCATGGGAGTGGGTTGATTATCTCAAGAATGGGTTTTCATAAAGCAGGTCTGGCCCCTTTGTCCCCTCCTCTTCCATATGCATTCACTTGCAGTTCCACTTTTCCACCACGTTGTGATGCATTATGAAAGCCCTGGCCAGAAGCAGCTGCCATGCTCTTGGACTTTCCAGCCTCCAGAACCATGAGCTAAATAAACCTCTATTCATTACAAGTTACCCAGTCTGTTATATTCAGTTATAGTAACAGAAAATGGGTGAAGACAACATCCAAGAGAAAATCCCATCAGATATCTCAAGTCAACTTGGAGTCTTTCCTCAGTTACTTTCTCTCAGTGCACCATTTCACTGCAATTCTCTAGGAAAATGAATCCTAATTTTTTCCACATTCTGCTCTGAGGGAA
>NW_007734084.1:83874-96159 GCF_000696425.1 Galeopterus variegatus | reverse complement strand
TGCTTGCTTGCTTGCTTGCTTGCTTGCTTGCTTGCTTGCTTGCTTGCTTGCTTGCTTGCTTGCTTGCTTGCTTGCTTGCTTGCTTGCTTGCTTGCTTGCTTGCTTGCTTGCTTGCTTGCTTGCTTGCTTGCTTGCTTGCTTGCTTGCTTGCTTGCTTGCTTGCTTGCTTGCTTGCTTGCTTGCTTGCTTGCTTGCTTGCTTGCTTGCTTGCTTGCTTGCTTGCTTGCTTGCTTGCTTGCTTGCTTGCTTGCTTGCTTGCTTGCTTGCTTGCTTGCTTGCTTGCTTGCTTGCTTGCTTGCTTGCTTGCTTGCTTGCTTGCTTGCTTGCTTGCTTGCTTGCTTGCTTGCTTGCTTGCTTGCTTGCTTGCTTGCTTGCTTGCTTGCTTGCTTGCTTGCTTGCTTGCTTGCTTGCTTGCTTGCTTGCTTGCTTGCTTGCTTGCTTGCTTGCTTGCTTGCTTGCTTGCTTGCTTGCTTGCTTGCTTGCTTGCTTGCTTCCTTGCTTGCTTGCTTGCATGCATGCTTGCTTGCTTGCTTCCTCTTTCTTTCTTCCTCTCTCTCTCTTTCTCTTTTGGATCTGACAGCCCGTGCACTCCTCAAGTGATACTCAGGCCCTGTTGGCAGCAGGTACATACTCACCAGCTATAGGGATATAGAGCAGATGGGGATATCCCCAGTCTGGGCTGATCAGGAGCTCTCTCCAGGAATTTGGATTTGGGATATCTCCGCATGTAGCTAAAAGTAAGGATTTATTTATAGGATTCAGAACTGTGGTGCATCCACATGCTTATAGAAAGAGAAATAGTCCACAAAACAGGAAGAATAAAACTGATGTGCAGAGAGAAGAAAAGCTAAAGAGACCCTATGACCCCAAGAAGAAAGATCCTGATAAAGTGCTTGTCCCCCATAACATTCAGATTCCAGCTCCAGCCCCTACTAAAGCCCAGCTGCATACCTCACCCTGCATCGGTCTAGGATGCCCCTGTGTTTTTCAAATAGATACACACACAGGCTATATATTATAATCCTCCTCTTTCTTTCATTTTCTTAAGATATTTGTAGGATTTTTTTAAACTCACAAATGAAGAAACATCTGTAAACAAATGAAACAAAGCTCACGTCAGCCACTCACTCATATATCATAATAATTAGGAGGGGCTCATAGAAACAACAAATAAGCATAAAACTACTCATTGCCAGATATGAGATGGCTTAAAGGTCTGAAGCTAAAAGCAGGCTCAGAATAACCAAAAGGAAAACTACCTAACAAGCAGAGGATAAGTCATTTGGCACATTCTGCATCCCAGGGACATATGTCTGCCTGGATCCAAGGAGTCAGCTATAGCATTTTAGAATATGAAAGATTCAATCACAATCTATTATAGTTGAGACCTAGGATTCGAATATTTGGGTTTTCTTAATGTGCATGTTTATGAGGTAAAAGGAAAAGGTTTCTAAATGCATCCTTAATTAGGAAAGGTCAAAAACAGAATCTGATGCCTTTTAAGCCCTCTGTGCAATTAAACTCTAAGTCCATTTCAGGGTAGTACATTAGCCAGAGAAGCAGTGTGGTCTATAGTAGTTGTCAGATTTTAGTAAGCATTACATAACCTGGGAACAGGATGGAGATACTGTTTTCCTAGCTTTCACTCCCACATATTCCGACTCCATAAATCAGGTGTGCAGCCAAAAATCTACATTTCTAGCAAATGTTCCCAGGGATTCTGATGCAGGGGGCTCCCTGAACCATGCCTTGAGAATTCCAATATGGGAGTAATTATCACTCCTCTATAGAATAATCACTGGCCTATGGGTCTGAAGTCACAACATTTCTGAAGCTGTTTATTCATACTAAAAAATATTAATGTCATCCTTCCCTATTCCAGTAATTGTCAGGTTAAAATGACAATGAACTATGATTATCCTATGTATAGGTCACTTTTTATGCTATCAAGTCACAAAAGCAAGAGCATGCTGATGCCGTGGGAAAGTGCTCTGAAAACTGAAAAACTTCCTAACTGCAGTTGTTATCAGGTAGGAATTAGACAGTAAAATCAACTGTTTACAGGGGGAAAAAATTCTCTTTGTTTTGATATGAATTTTGTTTCCTTTCTCAAGCCCCCATTTCTTCTCAATGGCCAACAGTTCACAAAATCATGACATTTCCAGGTATTCTTCTCACTTTTAGTTTAAAACTTAGCTTCCTTTGGGTAAATACTCAGGCAAACCCAAGTATTATTCTTTCTGTCACTGTCCACAGCACCTGGCTTCCTCCCTGTCTTGAGGTCTTCACCTCCTGTTTTCACTTCTCCTTTCTCAGGCACTTTGTGTCCTTTTCCGTGCCACGGTGGCTGCAAGTAGAAAGGGGGTGTGGGCTTATATGATTGTCCTTCCTTAAGGAGAGATGCTGCATATCTGGTTTGTGCAGTCCTTTTGTCTTTTGCTGTTACTGTCTTTAACCAGCCTCTGGGACAAGCAGGGTCCAGCTGGCTCTCTCAGCCTGGACAGCATCCAGAGCTGGATCAGAATGTTTGTGGGTCTCCAGCTGTACCTTAGTGCAGAAAGTGTGGCTGCATCCCTCAAAATTAATTCCAGTGGGGGTTCCATCCAGTGTCTCTGGTGGTGGAGCTCCCTTCCTGTCATGGGCAGCCCTCTGTGGTGACTAGGAAGACGGCTCAGGCTTCCAGACTCTTTCATAGGCTACCTTAGGCCCACTGGAAACACATGAATCTCCACCAAGCTGGCTTGGCTCTGGGAGGAATTGGAGGTCACCTTTCCCTCTCCCACTGAGTGATATTCCTCCCCAAACTCTCTGCTATCTACACTCCTGAATTGCTATGTTTATTTGTAGTGCAGGTTTTGCTGCCAAGTGAACATCACAAAACTCTTGTCTTGGATAGAGATCCAGGATAGCCTCCCTAATGTCCAGAAAATTCCTTCAGTAGCCCCACTTTTACAGGGAGACATGCTGAGTACACCCCCCACAAAAGGGATCAAGGAAATTCCATTCCTCAACTATCTTCTCTACTGCCTCTCTTTCCTACTTTGCCTTTTTATCTTTTGCTGTAATAGAATAAATATAAATAATTTTGCTTCATTCACACGGGGTTTGAATCACTGTGGGTCTTCTTTGAATTTAGTCCTTTGGGAGTCAGTGCTTTTAACCTCATCTCTGTGCTATTTCTTAGAAATCCATGCATTTTAAGTTTGGTTACCAGATGGTACATGGGGCATGCTTATTTCTTAAAAGAGCAGAAGCAGTAACAGCAAACAAATAAGCAAAAACAGTCCTCTGGAAAACGTGTTCCTTATAATTTCACTTGCTCCAACAACATCTCTTACTGCAGTTCTTTTACCCAGTACATCATGTCCATGTTTCAACAGAATATTACAAGGCACACTTTGAAGAAACCAAACAAATATCAGAACAATTTTCAGAAATGGCAGGAATTTTGAGAGTTCCTTTTTCTCCACAACCTCTCCAGTCTCATACACTGTTGGTGGGACTGCAAAATCATGCAGATTTTATGGAAAATGTAATGCAGTTTCCTCAAACAATTACAGATAGATCTACCATATGACCCAGCCATTCCACTGCTGGGAATATACCCAGAGGAATGGAAATCATCACGTCAAAGGGATACCTGTACTCCAATGTTTATTGCAACACTATTTACAATGACCAAGAGTTGGAATCAGCCCAAATGTCCATCATCAGATGAGTGGATATGGAAAATGTGGTATGTGGGCAGCCCTCTGTGGTGACTAGGAAGATGGCTCAGGCTTCCAGACTCTTTCATAGGCTACCTTAGGCCCACTGGAAACACATGAATCTCCACCAAGCCAGCTTGGCTCTGGGAGGAATTGGAAGTCACCTTTCCCTCTCCCACTGAGTGATATTCCTCCCCAAACTCTCTGCTATCTACACTCCTGAATTGCTATGTTTATTTGTAGTGCAGGTTTTGCTGCCAAGTGAACATCACAAAACTCTTGTCTTGGATAGAGATCCAGGATAGCCTCCCTAATGTCCAGAAAATTCCTTCAATAGCCCCACTTTTACAGGGAGACATGCTGAGTACACCCCCCACAAAAGGGATCAAGGAAATTCCATTCCTCAACTCTCTTCTCTACTGCCTCTCTTTCCTACTTTAAATGCCTTTTTATCTTTTGCTGTAATAGAATAAATATAAATAATTTTGCTTCATTCACACGGGGTTTGAATCACTGTGGGCCTTCTTTGAATTTAGTCCTTTGGGAGTCAGTGCTTTTAACCTCATCTCTGTGCTATTTCTTAGAAATCCATGCATTTTAAGTTTGGTTACCAGATGGTACATGGGGCATGCTTATTTCTTAAAAGAGCAGAAGCAGTAACAGCAAACAAATAAGCAAAAACAGTCCTCTGGAAAACCTGTTCCTTGTAATTTCACTTGCTCCAACAACATCTCTTACTGTAGTTCTTTTACCCAGTACATCATGTCCATGTTTCAACAGAATATTACAAGGCACACTTTGAAGAAACCAAACAAATATCAGAACAAGTTTCAGAAATGGCAGGAATTTTGAGAGTTCCTTTTTCTCCACAACCTCTCCAGTCTCATACACTGTTGGTGGGACTGCAAAATCATGCAGAGTTTATGGAAAATGTAATGCAGTTTCCTCAAACAATTACAGATAGATCTACCATATAACCCAGCCATTCCACTGCTGGGAATATACCCAGAGGAATGGAAATCATCATGTCAAAGGTATACCTGTACTCCAATGTTTATTGCAACACTATCTACAATGGCCAAGAGCTGGAATCAGCCCAAATGTCCATCATCAGATGAGTTGATATGGAAAATGTGGTATATTTACACAATGGAATACTACTTTGCTATAAAAATGAATGAAATACTGCCATTTGCAACAACATGGATGGACCTAGAGAAAATTACATTAAGGGAAACAACTTAGGCACAGAAAGAGAAATACCACATGTTCTCACTTATTTGTGGGAGCTAAAAATAAATAAATAAACACAAACAAATAAAGGGTGTGGCAGGGAGAGAAGACACAATAATCACAACAATTCCTTTAACTTGTTAAGACAAGTGAACAGATATGATGTGGGGGGGAGAACAGGAGGGAGGAAAAAGAAATGGGTAAAGGGACATGAAAATCAACTGCAATGTATATTGAGAAGTTAAAATAAAATAAAGTAAAGTAAAATAAATAAAAAAGAAATGGCAGGAATTTTGGAATTATCAGACCAACTTTTTTAAAACTATGACTACTATGCTAAGGCTTCTAATGGAAAGAGTAGACAACACACAACAGATGGATAATGTAAGCACTGAGATGGAAACCCTAACAAAGAAGTGCTAAAGATCAAAAACACTAACAGAACTGAAGAATGCCTTTGATGGACTTGTTAGCAAACTGGACATAGTTGAGGAGAGAATCACTGAGGTTACGGGCATGACAAGAGAAACTTCCAAAACTCAAAAAACAAAGAGGAAAAAAGACTTTAAAAAGGAAAAAGAAAAGCAGAACAGAGTAGTTTAGAAGCGTGGAACAACTATGAAAGATGTAACATGCATAATTGGAAATACAGAAATAGAAGGAAAAGGGAAAGGAACAGAAGAAATATTTGAGACAACAGTGACTGAGAATTTCCTCAAATTAATGTCATACGCCAAGCCAAAGATCCACGGGACACCAAGTAGAAAAAATGCCTATCCCTAGGCATATCATTTTTAAACTGCAGAAAATCAAAAATAAAGCAAAAAAATCTCGAAAGAAGTCAGAGGAAAAAGAACAGACACCAAGCCAAAGATCCACGGGACACCAAGTAGAAAAAATGCCTATCCCTAGGCATATCATTTTCAAACTGCAGAAAATCAAAAATAAAGCAAAAAAATCTCGAAAGAAGTCAGAGGAAAAAGAACACGTTACCTATAGAGAAGCAAAGATAAAAATTACAGCTGACTTCTCAGAAATCACGTAGGCAAAAAGAGTGTGGAGTAAAAGTTTCAGTGCTGAAACAAACACCCACAACTAGAATTCTGTACTCTGTAAAATTATCCTTAAAATGTAAAAACGAAATCCAGTCTTTCTCAGACATTTTTCAGATAAACAAAAATTGAGAGAAATTGCTGTCACAGGGCTGCCTTGCAAGAAATGTTAAGAGAAGTTCTTTAGAGAGAAGCAGAGTTATACAGGTAAGAAACTCACACCTACATAAAGAAAGGAAGAGCAAGAGAGAAGGAATAAGTGAAAATAAAGTAAAAACTTTTTTTCTTAATCTTAATTGAACTAACAGATAATACTTTGTTTAAAATAATAACAGCAGCAAATGTATTCAATTATATGTGTTTTGTGTGTGTATGTGCTTATGTTTAAGTTAAAGTAATGACAGCAATGGTACATAAAACAGGAGGGAGTGATTTTAAGACTTTATTGTTATGAGATAATTGCACCACCCATGAAGTGGTATAGAGTTATTTGAAAGGAAACTTGAATGCTGGCCAATGCATATAGCAAACTCTAGGGAAGCCACTAAGAAAAGTGAAAAGAAAATAAGTATAATTGATATGCTAAGAAAGGACAGAAAATGGAATCATGTGATGCTTGATCAAAACTACAGAAAGCAAAGAAAGTGTGAAAGACAAAAATATAAACAAAGAACAAGGGCAATAAATAGAAATCAGTAACAGAAAGAAAGTCAGAAAAATCCCCAAATACTTGAAGATTAAACAACATGATTCTAAATGAAACATGGGTCAAAGAAGAAATCTCAAAAGAAATTTTAAAATACTTTGAACCAAATAAAAATGAAAACACAACATATTTAGTTCATTTTCTATCACTTATAACAGAATACCTGAAACTGGGTAATTTATTTTCTTACAGTTTTGGAGGTGGGAAGTCTGCAGTTTCAGGGGTGCATCTGGTGAGGGACTTCTGGGTGGACCTCTCAACAGGGTCCCATGGACAGAGGAATGGCAAGAGCTAGAGAGATGATCTTCTCCCTCCCTCTTCTTGTAAGAACATCAGAAACACACCCATGACAACACACTAAACCATCAATCTGTGATTCCATGAATGCATTAATTCATTCATGAGGGCACAGTATTTGCAATTCAATCACCTCTTAAAGGCCCCACCTTCCAAATATCATAATCAATTTCCCACCCTTTCAGCACTTTTTCCATGGGGATCAAGTTTCAGTGAGTTTGGGGAGGACATTCAATCCACAGCATTATCAAAATTTGTGGGATACAGGGAAAGCAGTGCTTGGAAGGAAATATATAGCACTGAATGAATATATTATAAAAGAAAAGATCTAAAATCAATAATCTAAACTTCTACCTTAGGAAACTTGGCAAAGAGAAAGAGCAAAAAGTACTAATATCAGAAATGAAAGAGGGGACATTACTACAGATCCCATGGACATTAAAAAGCTAATAAAGAAATACCATAGCAAATATAGATGAAATGGGCCAATTCCTCGAAAGATACAATCTTCCAAAAGTCACACAAAATGGTTAATTGAATAGCCCTGTATCTATTTAAGAAAGTGAATCAATAATTAATAACCTCCCCAAATAAAAAGTGCCAGAGCCAGATGGGTTCAAAAAGGAAGAAATTGCACCAATATTTTACATTTCTTTCAGGAGACGGAAGATGACGGAATACTGTCTAACATAGTCTATGAATCCAGCATTACCCTAATACCAAAACCAGACAAAGACATTACGAGAAAAGAAAATTGTAGAACCAATATCTCTGATGACAACAGATACAAAAATTCTCAACAAATATCAGAAATTGAATTCAACAATATATAAAAAGAATTTTTATCCACAACCAAGCAAGATTAATTCCAGGTATGCATGGATATACAAGTAATGTACTACATCACATCAACAGTCTAAAAAAGAAAAATCATAGGATAATATTAATAGATGCAGAAAAATCATTTGACAAAATCCAACACCATTCATGAGAAAAATTATCAGCTAACTAGGAATAAAGATAAATTTACTTAACTTAATAAAGAACCTCTACAAAAACCCTGTAATTAACATCATACTTAATGATGAGAAACTCAAGTTCCCATGCTAAGATGAGAAACAAGGCAAAGATATCTCCCCACCACTGTTTTTCAACATCATACTGGAAGCCCTAGCTAATGTGATAAGACAAGAAAAGGAAATAAAATGTATACAGATTAGGAAGCAAGGAATAAAACTGTCCTTGTTCACAGATTAAGTTCATCCAAGTAGAAAATATAAAAGAATGGACCAAAAAAAGCCTCTTGAAACTAATAAGCAACTATAACAAGTTGCAGATTACAAGGTTAACACACAAAAGTTAATAACTTTTTTATATACCAGCAATGAACAAATGGAATTTGAAATTCAAAACATAATACCATTTACACTAACATCCCCCAAAATGAAATGCTTAGGTATAAACCCAGAAAAATATATTAAATATACATATCTATATGAGGAAAACTGTAAAACTGTGATGAAATATATCAAAGAACTAAATAAATATACACATATGAAATGAGCATTGATAGGAAGACTCAATATTGTCAAGATGTCAGTTGTTAACAAACTGATCTATATATTTGATAGAATCCCAATCAAAATCACTAAATAAATATACACATATGACATGAGCATTGATAGGAAGACTCAATATTGTCAAGATGTCAGTTGTTAACAAACTGATCTATATATTTGATAGAATCCCAATCAAAATTCTAGCAAGTTATTTTATGGATATTAACAAACTGATTCTAAAGTTTACATGGAGAATCAATGGAGCAACTAAATAAATATACACATATGAAATGAGCATTGATAGGAAGACTCAATATTGTCAAGATGTCAGTTGTTAACAAACTGATCTATATATTTGATAGAATCCCAATCAAAATTCTTGCAAGTTATTTTATGGATATTAACAAACTGATTCTAAAGTTTACATGGAGAATCAATGGAGCTAGAATAGTCAATTCAATATTAAAGGCAAAGAGCAAAGTTAGAAGACAGACATTACCTTACGAAAAAACTAAAGCAATCAAGACAGTGTGATATATACAAAGCAACAGATCAATAGATCAAAAGAACAAAATTAAAATCCCAGAAATAAGCCCATGTAAACATAGCCAACCAATCCTTGACAAAAGAGTAAAGAAAGGCAATACAATGCAGCAAAGATAGTCTTCTCAGTAAATGGTGCTGCAACACTAAACATCTAACGCAAAAAAAAAAAAAAAAAAAAAAAAAAAAAATAGACACAGACATTACAACTTTCACAAAAATTAACTCAAAATGGATCACAAGCCCAAATGTAAAAATGCAAAACTATAATACTCGTAAAATATAACATAGGAGGAAACCTAGATGACCTTGAGTTATAGTGAATTTTAGATACAACAGCAAAGGTATAATCTATGAAAGANAACTAACCAAAAAAAAAAAAAAAAAAAAAAAAAAAGAATCTAGACACAGACATTACAACTTTCACAAAAATTAACTCAAAATGGATCACAAGCCCAAATGTAAAAATGCAAAACTATAATACTCGTAAAATATAACATAGGAGGAAACCTAGATGACCTTGAGTTATAGTGAATTTTAGATACAACAGCAAAGGTATAATCTATGAAAGAAAGAGTTAGTAAGCTGAACTTCATTAAAAGTCAGAACTTCTGCCCTGTGAAAGACCTGTCCAGAAAATGAGAAGACAAGACAGACTGAGAGAAAATATTTGCAAAAGACACATCTGACAAGGAACTTTTACCTAAAGTATGCAGTCTTCAGCTCTTCAAACTCAATAATATAAAAAAGAACAATCGATTAAAAAAATAGGTCGAACGCCTGAACAGACACCTCATCAAAGAAGATACAGCAATGGAAAGTAAGCATATGAAAAGATATTTAAACTCATACATCATTAGGAAATTGAAAAGTAAAACATTAATGAGATACCACTACACACCCATTAGAATGACCAAAACGTGAAACACAGACAGCGCCAAATGTTGATGAGGATGTGGAATAACAGGAACTCTCATCCACTTCTGGTGGAAATGCAAATGGCACAGACACTTTGGAAGGCTGTTTGGCAGTTTCCTACAAAGCTCAACAGACTCTTACCATATAATCAAGCAATCACATTCCTAAATGAATTGAAATCTTATATACATGTAAAAAANTACCATATAATCAAGCAATCACATTCCTAAATGAATTGAAATCTTATATACATGTAAAAAACGTGCACATGAACGTTTATATAACAGCTTTACTGCCACAACTTGGAAGCAACCAAGATGTCCTTTAGTAGGTAAGTGGAAAAATAAACATCCAGACAATAAAATATTATTCAGCACTAAAAAAAAAGCAACCTATCAAGCTATGAAATATCATGGAGGAAACTTTAATGCATATTTCTTAGTGAAAGAAGCCAATCTGAAAAAGCTACACGTTGTATGATTCCAACATTCTATATACCATTATAGAAAGGCAAAACTATCGAGACAGTAAAAAAAATTAGTTTTTGTCTGGGGTTAGTGTGGAGGAGGAGTTAATAGGTGGAGCACAGAGGATGTTTAGGGCAGTGAAACTATTCTTTATGATACTACAGCGTCAGATACATGACATTATATATTTGTCAAAACCCAAAGAAAGTACAATACCAAGAGTGAACCCCGATGTAAATTATGGACTTTGGATCATAATGATGTGTCAATGTAGGTTCGTCGATTGTGACAAATATATCACACGCACACACACACACACACACACACATCTCAAATATGTCTATAGTGGGGAGATTGTGTTAGTGTGGGGACAGGAGGTATATGGGTTGTCTCTGTACTTCCCATTCAACTTTGCTGTGAACCTAAAACTGCTCCAAAAAATAAAGTGTATTATTTTTTAAAGAACCTTCATTCAAAGGTTAAGTGCACTGTCCAACAAACAAAAGTTGATTAATATTGGGTGCATTTATCGATTATTAAATTATGACTCTCCCAATGTTGCACAATTATGGTTACAAAAAACCCTGAAACTGGCAAATACAGCTCATTCTAGACCTCAAGCAATTAANTATGGTTACAAAAAACCCTGAAACTGGCAAATACAGCTCATTCTAGACCTCAAGCAATTAAGGACCAACCCTATGAATACATTTGAGCATCCGAGGCTCACCTTCAAATGACGAATAGATACAGTGTCTCTGTCTCAAGCCTGTTATGTATGCACAACACCTAAATCCTTAGTCCATTAAATTCTTGCCCTCTGGATTCAATGCCAGTAGCCGGATTACAAAGTGTCCTTCTGTCCTGATTTCCCATTGACATCACAGATACCCACTGGGACTAGTGCTGTGAAATAACATTTTGCTATTTCCAACCTCTGGGGCTGTCTGCAGCACTCAACAGTGCACTGGAACTAAGGACTTTGACTGACCCTTCCCCTTCTTTAGGTCACTAGATGGGTTAGCACGGAGCTCAAACTATTCCTTTAAAACTTTTTACATTTAAAGTTTTCTGGTATTTGTCCTCTTCAAAAGTCAGCTTTAAGCGGTACCTCTCCCAACCACTGGCCAGATGACTTCCCCTCTATGCACTTCTTTCCAGGCAAGGTCATCCTTAAGCGTGTGCACACCTTCTGCCCAAACCCATGAAGGTTATCAGAGGCTATGGGATTGAATATGCACTTATGTATTTTTCATGTCGTATATTTCATATCATCAATAATATATATTTTAAATATGTATGCATATGTATAGATGTTTTCTTTTATTCTTCAGTTTCTTTCAACTTCTGTGTGTGTTAGATAAAAATGACTCCCCCAAAATGCATAGCCTGAATCTAGTAATAAGGAAATATCAGAGAATCTCAAATTGAAGGAAATTATACAATGCCTGTACTCTTCAAAAATGCCAAGGTCCTGAAAGGCATAGTGAAACTGAGAAGCGCTTCCTAATTAAATAAATGATCAGAGACCTGAAAAGTAATGCAATATTTGATCCTGGATTGGATCCTGCACCAAAAAACAATTTTTTTCTATGTAGGACAATGTTAGGACGTTTGGTGAAATTTTAATAAGGTATCTACATTAGACGTTAGTATTGTATCAGTGTTGACTTTCTGACTGATAATTGCTCTGTTGTTCTGTAAGAGAACAGCAGTTTGGGGGGAAATACACATGAGTTATTTAAGGGTAAAGGGCAGAAGGTCTACAAGTAACCTCAAATGGACCAGAAAGATGGGCCGGCC
>NW_007734084.1:80209-82800 GCF_000696425.1 Galeopterus variegatus | reverse complement strand
TAAGGGTAAAGGGCAGAAGGTCTACAAGTAACCTCAAATGGACCAGAAAGATGGGCCGGCCTGGTGGCACACTCGGTAGAGTGCGGCACTTGGGAGCACGGCGGCACTCCCGCCGAGGGTTTGGATCCCATATAGAGACCAGTCCGCTCACTGGTTGAGTGCGGTGCCGGCGCGACACCGAGGGTTGCGATCCCATTGCCAGTCATGAAAAAAGACAAAAAGGAAAAAAAAAATGGACCAGAAAGAAAAAGCAAATGTGTAAACACTGACCATTGGCAACTTGGGTGAATAGAATATGGGAATTCTTTGAACCATTCTTGCAACTTTTCTGCACATTTGAAATAAAGATTTTTTTAAAAGAAAAAAGAGCACTGATCCTCACAATAACACGGATGAAATTCATCATTATTATATTGAGAGGAAGAAGTCGACTGCTGAAGTGCTGTGATGTTTGGACTGACCCAATTCAACAGGTGAAACTTTGCATTTGGCCGTGGAGGGAATCCTACCTTCCTACAGTTGGAAAGTCTTTCCAAATAAAATATGTTTCGGCATCATATGAATGAGTTCATATTTGGTATTTGACACTAATGGAAATCTGATTGAGCAGGTGTAATATCCATCTTGCTCCAGCTGTTATCAATAGGTGTTTGTGATGAAAAGCAATGCAGTCCCTCAACCATAACTGAATTCATCACATTTCATTTGAGACCACTTAAGGAAGTAAGAGATTAAAGATCAGACTTTATCTACTAGTTCTTTTTACCTGGATTCTTTTACATGGTGTAGATAAAATACACTGATACTTGAAAAAGTTCATGGAAAAAAAATGGAATGAAAAAATAATACAAATCTTTCCGTTAACTTTCTGAAGACCCTCATAGGTTTCTTTTGCAGAGTCAGCATCGATACTGTTAAGCATGTTAATCATTTCAGTGATTCCTTTAACAGCACAAGAGAAAGAGAGAGAAGGGACAGATGAGAGAAAAGTAAGAGGCGTCACAGAGTGGGAGAGAGGGCAAACTTTAAGTAGTGACTTCCTATCAGATCTGGATTTCACCCTGAACAAGCTTGAAGCAACCCCAGCACCAGCCCAGCATGGTTCTCAAAAGCCCCAGTTCCATGCAGCACTGTTAACCCATGGGTACCCAGAAGCTCAGCTGGTACATAACGCACTGCTGGGCATTTCCAGCCTCGCCTCCAACCTTAATGCTGGCCTGAGTTCTGTCGTTTTCAACAACACGACAGTAGTTTACCTCCACCAGAGCAAAGTCCTCGCACACCCACGCTCAGTGCAAAGCTCTTGCATGACTTTGCCCACTCAGTTTATTTATTGCTTCCCTTTAGGACAACAATATGGAATAGTGAAAACACAGGCTTTGCAGACAGGCAGCCAGACTTAGATTTGAATGTTGTGTCTGCTGTGCATGAGTAAGCTTCGGCTTCTGTATCTGCAAAATGGGCTTTATGCTNGTCGTTTTCAACAACACGACAGTAGTTTACCTCCACCAGAGCAAAGTCCTCGCACACCCACACTCAGTGCAAAGCTCTTGCATGACTTTGCCCACTCAGTTTATTTATTGCTTCCCTTTAGGACAACAATATGGAATAATGACAACACAGGCTTTGCAGACAGGCAGCCAGACTTAGATTTGAACGTTGTGTCTGCTGTGCATGAGTAAGCTTCGGCTTCTGTATCTGCAAAATGGGCTTTATGCTAAATACCTCACAGATTGTTTTAAGAATTAAGTAAGAAAGAGAAATGCCTTACAGTGGATAGATAAATGAGCAGTTTTAGTTTCTTCTCATTTGGAACTTTGTCTAGGATAAAAACTTCACTCTGCTGGCATTGGAACATTTCCTCTAATCCTCAGTCTCTACTGTATTCATTCCTTAGTTCTGATCTACTGTTCTTTACACGTCTAGGCCACATACAGGGTGTGTTCATTTCCTGGGCCTTCTGTAACAAATTATCACAAATAGGTAACTTAAAACAATTTATTCCCTCACAGTCACGGAAGCCGGAAGTCTGAAACCAACATGTCCACCGGGCTGTGCTCTGTCCAGAGACTCTAGGGGACAATCTGTCCTTTGCCTCTTTCTTTCTTTGCCATCAGATTGCTGATAGCTTCTGATGGCTGTCAGTGTGCCTGGGCTTATGGGGACATCACTCCAGTCTCTGACTCTGTGGTTAATATCACCTTCCCTTCTGTCTTGGTGTCTTTTACTCTGTGCAGCTCTTCTTAGGACAATTGTCATTGGATTTAGGGCCTACCCAGTGTTGCTTTCCCTCCCATGGATTTGTCACCCTTTTTCCCCTGGGTGATGGAGCCACAAAGGGTTACTCAAAGCCCATCTCTTTTGAGCAGTGAGAAGCTCCAAAGTGGTTTAATCTCCTGGAACCCTCAAGAGAGAGGCATTCGTTTCATTTAGGAAATTAACCATGAATTGGGGTTCTCTTTCCTCATTTATTCTCCAGACCAGGAAGTTACAGGAAGAGAACGTGGGTGAGGTTATAGGCTGGTAACTCTCAGTAAAACAAGCAAAGTGACATTCTATAAGGCAATTTAAGTGATCCACCAACAAAAGCT
>NW_007734084.1:78721-79715 GCF_000696425.1 Galeopterus variegatus | reverse complement strand
CCACCGGGCCGGCCCTTGTTGTCTGTCTTTTTAACATGTACAAATAGTATATAAAGAAGAACAAACAACTTGTAAAGGAATGGCATAATTAAAGTGATTAATAATGAGAGGATCTATACAACTGACTGGATCATAATAACAGGATACGCTGTCGTACATTCAAATACTTTTTACTCTCTTTCTGCTGAAGTAATATATTATATTATTTTGTGATGGATTGTATGTACCCAGCACTGAAATATCTGATGCAAATACAAATAAAAATCACTATTTTCCCCAACGACTTCAACATCTATATTTGTGATCCATAATATTTTGTCATTGCAAAATTATATGATCCATTTTATTAATGTGATTTGACCTCCTCTTCTCATTAGCATAGACTCATGCAAGACCTTGGCATTGCAGAACACTGCCTGTCCTCTAAGTTTGCATCCATCTCTAGCAACAACCTCCTTTTATGCTGTCTCTTCTAACATCCTTGAAAACACTCAGAACTGGATCCTTATCTTCACTGGAGAGTCCAGTAACTTAAGTGTTGCTACTTCTAAGCGTTAATGTGCTTTCTGCACATAGTAAACACCCTACCAGCTAGTTTAGACTCTGTGGCCAGTGGTCTGAGCCCAGATGCCTTAAAAATATAGCCTGAGCCTTTTATGGGGGCACCAGTCTCTGTCCTTCCTCCTGGGATATGGCATTCCTTCTGGTTTACTACATTGGCCAGGAGTGAGGCTGTTTCAGGGATTTCCACTCAATCTTTCCTACAGAAACTGCTCTTATGGCCCAGGTCACTGAACACTGTGAGATGACTGTCTAATGCCAATGATCTTACCTACCTCAACCATATGTTCAGTGCTAGGTTGAGAGGATACATACTCAGACCTATTGGACCCACTTGGACTTGGCTAAGACACCATTTGTCACTCAGTCTCAAAAAGGAGGATTATGACAGCATATTGTGTTTCCTGGTATAAGTTTAAGCTCAAATCTGAAT
>NW_007734084.1:43766-78631 GCF_000696425.1 Galeopterus variegatus | reverse complement strand
TGCAAAATTATATGATCCATTTTATTAATGTGATTTGACCTCCTCTTCTCATTAGCATAGATTCATGCAAGACCTTGGCATTGCAGAACACTGCCTGTCCTCTAAGTTTGCATCCATCTCTAGCAACAACCTCCTTTTATGCTGTCTCTTCTTACATCCTTGAAAACACTCAGAACTGGATCCTTATCTTCACTGGAGAGTCCAGTAACTTAAGTGTTGCTACTTCTAAGCGTTAATGTGCTTTCTGCACATAGTAAACACCCTACCAGCTAGTTTAGACTCTGTGGCCAGTGGTCTGAGCCCAGACGCCTTAAAAATATAGCCTGAGCCTTTTATGGGGGCGCCAGTCTCTGTCCTTCCTCCTGGGATATGGCATTTCTTCTGGTTTACTACATTGGCCAGGAGTGAGGCTGTTTCAGGGATTTCCACTCAATCTTTCCTACAGAAACTGCTCTTATGGCCCAAGTCACTGAACACTGTGAGATGACTGTCTAATGCCAATGATCTTACCTACCTCAACCATATGTTCAGTGCTAGGTTGAGAGGATACATACTCAGAACTATTGGACTCACTTGGACTTGGCTAAGACACCATTTGTCACTTATTCTCCAAAAGGAGGATTATGACAGCATATTGTGTTTCCTGGTATAAGTTTAAGCTCAAATCTGAATCTAGCAGTCCTTGAAAAGTTTTGGTCTTCTCCGTTCCCCAGTGTATTTCTGCCCTACCAGATGGCCTCAGATCTCTCTGGAGAAAGAGTAAGAAATATTTACTAAATATATTTGCAGTGGCTTCTTTGAGTACATTCTCACTGGGGATGCCTCCCTGACCCACCCCTCCCCCTATCAATCGATAGTCTCTACGCTTATGAACTGACCTAGATTTGGAAACTGAATAAAGGACAGCCATATTCTATCAAGGCAGTGGTTGAGATTTGTGACTACAGGATCAGAACGAGCCTCAGCTGGGCCCACCCCAGCCGGAAATCAATGCTGAGACCTGCAGAGATGGACGGGACCCAGGGGACCTGGGAAGCTCATAAACTAGGTCAGGCAAATCAGCAGTTCCATGTTGCCCTAGAGTAATCTAGCGATTCCTGCCAACCATTCTCCAGCTGTGTGAATTCTTACCTTGGATGGCACACCCCCCTCCCATGTTTTTCTCCATTCCATTTCTTATGTTATAGATCACTTTCAAAGAAGATGCAGCTGAAGCGTGTACCTAGTCCACAGTGCATGCACAGATAAAGTTCCTGTTATCTTATATTTGCTCCCATCTCTACCCCTGCCTCAACCTTGATCCATGCTGACTTCATTCTTTTTCTATTCACTCGCCCTTTGCTGTCCATGCTCTTTGTGTGCTATGATCATCTGAGCCAGTTCAGTTTCTTCTACCTGTGATATGTCCATTGATTTATTCAAAATGCATGTTCCTGGGACCTCTTATCAGGTGCGGTAATTTGTGCTGGTGAAATTATAAAAATAAGAGAAACTCTCATACCTGCCCTCAACTCTGTGAATCATCAAAATTTTTTGTTTTCTCTTCAAACAGGCATAACAGATACACAATGAGCTTATTTCTTCTGACTTCCAGACAACCTTATTTTCTCCATTCTGTACAAATAGTCTGTGAACACATAGTCAGTAGAGCCCAGCACTTTATAATTGGCCCATTACTGTTGCCCAAAACTACATGTGACAGACACAATTCTTTGTCTATGCATGAACTGTTTCTCACTTCTTTCTTGCTAATGTAACCATTTCATTTGCATATTGGACAGAAATACCTTGAATTTTGAGTACAAGAGGTTTGTAACCCTGTTCTGGGAGATATAAGGGAAAGTCTGTTGGGGATGAGGGGTGGTGTACCTTGGAAAGATTTTGATGAAAGACAAAAAAAAAGGAAAATTTCCCTTTTCCCTGCCTCTCCCTTCCAACTTCTGTTGTTATCCTATGAAGATATGACAACTGGGCCATGAGCGGGGAAAAGCCAAGAGAAATGCACAGAAGCTGACTTAGCACTTTGATATCACAGAGGCGCTGAACCAATGTTGGAACTACCTACCTCCGTGCTTCTTGCCATGGGCGGTGTTTAAATGTCTTCACACACCATGAATGAGCCATCCTGTTTTTTTTTTCCCATTGCATTTCTGATACTGTCCAGAGCCATAGAGCCCGGCTGTTGCCTAAGAGCCTGCCTGCCTGTCTGGAGCCAAAGAGCCCGCCCAGCTATTGCCTCGAGGCCTCAGAGCCTTGTTTGCTGTTATCTTCTGTCCCTCTCCCTACTGTGCACTATGGGTGTAGGTAACTTTGCAACTTGCCATAGATAATGGGAATTTTCCCTTTACTGGAACAACCTGCCCTGCGGTTTTCTCAGTAAAACATCTGCATACTTAATTATCTTCTGATTCCCTCCTGCTGTCTATATAAACTGTGACCTTCTGGCTAATAAACGAGACTTGATCAGAATACCGTCTTGTCTCAATTTCTCACGTCTCTTGTTCCATCCCATTCCCACTCCCCCCTCCAGGGTCTGCATTGAATATCCCACAGGTCGGGACATGATACAATATCCTTAATTAATTTCTTTAATTCTACTTTCCATACACCAGCTTCTGATGACATTTCGCTCAGTGACACCACACCACTTCTGAGGGTCTTGCTTTGTATAAGTGAACGTGACTTTGACTTTACCCAAACAAACCAAAACACCAATAAGTAAACAAATATATTTTATATAAACATTTGCTTTTTATTTCTAGTTTAGCGCTTACATTTGTGTAATGTACATATCCTGCTATCCCTCCCTTCTGTCTTGAAATCAATCACCCTTTGTTTTTCTGAAGCAAATTTGTGCCTTTCAAGGCTTTTCCTCCCATCTTGGTGGACGTCTATCCCACAGCTCTCTATTGGCTAAGCCAATACCCTCATTGATTAGTTCCTTTTCCTCCATCATCGAATCTGTCAGAGATTATTTTATTCTGAAAATTGTCTAAGATCATTTTATTCTGAAAAAAAAGAATAACTAATATGCCTCTATTGTCTATTTATTAGACCTCTTTAAAAACACTCAGTAACCTTATCTCCTTCCTTTTCTCTCATAACCTCTTTCAATCAGGTGTCTGCTCCCAGGACTGACCTTAAATTTTCCAGTTTATTTTTCATTGCCAGATTCAATGGCTTCTACTTCCCGTCTATCTCCTGAAGCTCTGAACCAGTTGAGTGCCACCTTTTCCACATGTTTTCTTCCTTCATTCTCCATGAACTACGATATACTAATTCTGCTCCCATCTCTCTGGCCATACCTTTGAGGTTCATTACCGATTTATTTTTCTCCTCTCCTTCAACGTTTGCATTTCACACATTCAAGCCTCCTGCTTTCTTCCCTTGATGACATTTCCTTTGGGGAGTTCATCCATTCTCACTGCTAAGATGTCATTTTGATGGAAATGGTACCAGACAAGGAGTCAGGACAGATCCCCCAAATCAATTCACAGGCTAGTTTCTCAACTTCACAGAAACTCACTTTTTTTCATTTGTCAGTGATGAATGGTTATAATTAAAGATAACCATTGGCCATAAAACCTCAAGTTACAACTGAAATCTGGGTTTCTGATCCTTCCTACTGGCTGTTTTCACTTAGACGTCCCACTGTTTTTGCAAGTCATTGTAAGTAAATTCAACTTCCTCTTCTCTCTCCCAGTGGTTGTCTCTCCAATGACTCTAGGGTTAATTTCTCTGCTCCTGGGTCTCCTTCATGACTATACTTTCTCTCATATGTCTATATTTTCATTAAATATTGTTTGCATCATGGTACTTGGCTCTTCCAAAAATTTGACCAACTTCATATTGTTAAAGACATTAAAATTAACTCTTATTTTCTCACTTTCAATACCCTTCATAATCCGAGTCCAGCGTACTGGTCAAGTATAGTTTCTGCTACTCTTTTTTTACTCTCTGCACTTCTAAAACCAATTCTCTAAATTCTTGGAAAGTGTATCATGATTGCTTCTACCCCCGTAGCTTTGATACTATTGTTTTCCTGTTTGAGACTCTCTCCAACTCCCCCCAGCTATCTAAAAACTGCTTGTTTACAACCCCTTCCCTCCACGACATCTTCTCAAACTGATCCTTGTCTTCAATCTTTCACTCTTCTCTGAAATCCTATTCAGCTATTAGTCAGTATATTGTAGAAAATTATAGCTGATAATAGCATAGAGTTCACACCTTAGGATTCGTCTACATATTGTCGTGTGTGAGCTGCTCATCATTTCATATGGATGAGTGAACATTTTCAATATCCTAAAGGCATCCTGGGAGAAATTTTATGCCTTCTGTTTCTATCATTTGTCCTCTTTAAAACTAGAGAAATTATTATTATAAATTCAAAATTTATGGTTGAAAACAATAAGGTTCTGGGAGATTCAGTGATTAACGTTAACTTACAGTGATTAAGCTTTGACTTTTTTTTTTCTCAGAGACCAAGCTTAAACCTAGTGTCACAATAAAATGAGTAGTAGGAAGATCCTTGGTACTGTGAGATGATTCAACATTTTCAACATTTCAGAAGTCAAGTCTGTGTCCGTGTGTGACTTATTAGACAATATAGCATTTCTTTGGTCTCATCATACACACTGAGTAAACCCATCCACTGACTCTAGACCATTGACTCCATACAGTGAATAAAGAACTGGAAAAAATAAAAATCAAAGCCTGAGAATTCTTAAGTGCACAATTAGGATATGCATTTAGTTGTGAAAAATACCATCTCACTTCATAAAATTGAAGTTAAAACATTTAGAATGAATTTTAATTATGTGATTAAAATATGTGTGTGTTTGTGTTTGTCTCTATAAACAGCACCTGCCAAAGGTGATGCTGGCCAGCTCAGTCTGTTCACTTTCTTGAAATTATCACATCATTATTTTAAAATTAGGAAACTCCATTTATGTATCTAATGGGATTCTGTTAGAGCAAACAGAATTGAATTGCAGACTAATGATCTTATAATTTAACTTCCCTGAGAAACAAGTTATGATGTGCAAAGAGTGTTTATTCATCTCAATAAGCATTCAATGAGCACCTCTTCTGTGCCAAATGCTAAATTAAATGTTGTTGATAGGAAAAATGAGCAAGACTGGGCCTTGCCCTCAAGGATCTCACAGTCTAAGTGAGAAATTAAACTGTAAGTTATAATGTGATGTGTACTATGGAAAAAAAAAACACAACAAACTTGTACAAGATGATGAGAAAACGAAGATGAGGGCCTTACTTCTAAATGCAGTCGGGATGTGAACTGAGCACTGGCTTATGAGCAAAGATGCTAAAGTGAGCTTACAAACACGTTTATAGACAAGTAGATACCGCAGAATAGTTTATGATATAGTTACAATTACCAGTGGGCTAAGTTCAATGTTTCATGCCCAAAGATGATTAAAATAGTTTTCTAATAAAGTTAAAAATCCTCTTTTGGAGACACAGGAAAGTGCAGAATGCCTTAGCCCCCTGAGACTTACATGTAATACAGAATAGAAAAAGTATGCCCATTTGATAATATTTGTAGAGCCCATTACGGCTTTCAAAACAGTTTAACATAATTCTCACAAAAATGCATGCATATAAGTGACTAGCAAGAGAATGACAAAACAGTTCCAAGACTCTTAATGATTATGATGTAGTATAAGGATTGAATCTATTATCAGAAGATTGAATTGAAATTCCATGTTTGTCACCAATGAAATCCAAGACCACGAGCATATCACTCCACCTTTATGAGATTCAATATTCTTGTCATTAAAATTATATTGGAGCTACATAGTAGGGCTATGATGAGAAGAGAGAGAGCAAAATCTTACATATGTATCTCTTTTTACATATCTTGGCAAAATTAAAAATACTACTGCTTTTCACATCCTAAAACCTGGAACTGTTTTTAGAAGCAGATTAATGATTCTGTGAGATATAGAGATCACAAGCTATTTATTCATTCATTCATTCACTCATTTATTAAAGTATCACATTCTAGGCAGGTGTTTTTGCCAAATATTTGGGGTTTTTTTGTCAATATACAATGTAGTTAGTTATTTTGTCCCATCACCGAAACCTCCCTCCCTCCTCCCTCTCCCCCCTCCCACCCAGGTGTGTCCCCTCCATCTTCTTGTTGTAAGAACTTCAAAAAAAAAAGTTGTGGTTGTTATATCTTCCTGTCCCCCGCCCGTTTTTGTTGTTGTTGTTGTTGTTGACGTTATTGTTGTTGTTGTTTGTTTGTTTTTTGTATGTGTGTGAGAGTGTGTGTGTGTGTATGTGTGTGTGTGTGTGTGTGTATGTATGTGTGTGAATTGATTTGAAATACAACTTCTTTAAAACTGAAGAGGTAAGATCATTATCTAGCTGAGTGGATTGTACTTACTTCTGACAAACAGAGGAAACAAATAGAACCCTCTTGAATGATTTCTCCAATATTTTATAACATTAGCACTTTCCACCTTCAAGTTCAAAACAGAAAGTAAGTTTGCCTCTCAACTAGGAAGCTTATGCAACATGTGGGAAAACAAAGTGGGCTGGGAACAAAGTTTTATTCTGCAGACTAGATTGAAGACATGATAAGAGTGGATGTCCCAGTGTTGAGCCGTTTCTAACTATGAAGTTAAAAAAAAAAAGAAAAAGAAAAAGAAAAAAACCTACTCAATTCTACTGTCAAATTTAGGAACAGAACATGAGAATGATGCACATTCCTGGCATTCAACAATCTGAAACCCACATGCTTTAGATATTGGCTCAGACCTCTTTGCATTCAAGACTCAAACACTTTTGCATAGAATTAATAATTCTCACATTCTCCTGTGAGGGGGAAGGAGGTACAAGGTGCTTACGTACTTCTTACAGGGTTGGCAAGATTCTGGTGTGATGTTATCCAAAGCCATAGGGATTGTTTCCAAGACTATAGTTGATATCAGAACTGCAGTGAAGATGCAGTCATTATGACTCTAAGAATTCCTTGGAGCTGTAATTCATCTCAAAATAAAAATGATGTAATTAAAATTTTTCCAAATAAGTATATTCATAAAATTATTTTCTTAGTTGGGCAACCACGTTATACTTGAAAGTCAGTTCATTGTAAATGTTATAATAAAAGTAAAATAAATAAATAAATAAAACTACTAAAGCTAGAAATAATATTTTATTTCCCTCCCAAATATTAATTGAAGTTATTTGATAACCAATCCATCCCCCAGCTTCAAATAGTGTAGATACAGAAAATTATACAAGCCTAATGCATTCATACAAAGAAAAGGATGACTAGTAAAGCACAACTAGTAATAGAAATAGTAGTTTTAATTTTCAGTGTGCTTCCTATGTGATAGGTAGTCCTAGGTGACTTTAAGACATTGTGCTGTTCAATCTTCACATCTTTAAAAATAATCCTTTATATTCCAATAATCCAGATTAAAAAGTAATAATAATAAGCATAAAGAGGTGATGTGGTTTACCAAAAGCTCTGTAAGTGGAAGTGATAAAGCCAAACAAAACAAAATTTGAAACCAGGTCTGTAGGGTGACCAAATGTGTGGGGTCTCTCCCCATACACCAAGCAGTCAGTTCTGCAGAGGACTGAAGCTGGGTGTCCTCCAATTCAATTCCGATGACGTCTACCTGGAGATAGCATCAGATCCTACAGGTGAAGAGCTCAGTTCCCAGGACTGTCCCCCCAAAACACATCTGATGCCAATCACAAGCCCCAGTTATTTTGCCTGTGCTTCTGAATGACCAGCTATAAATTGGGGTTTCCACGATCCCCTCCTTGGGTTTGATTAATTTGCTAGAGCACTCACAGAACTCAGGGAAAGACATACTTAAGTTTACCGGTCTATTATGAAGGATATTACAAAGGCTACAGATGAAGAACTGCACAGGGTGAGGTGTGTGGAAAGGGTCGTGGAGCTTCCATGCCCTCCCTGGGCACCAACCTCCAGGAACCTCCTCATATTCAGCTATCAGGAAACTCTCCTAATGCTGTCCTTTTGGGGTTTTATGGAAGCTTCATTACATAGGCAGAGTTGATTAAATCATTGGGCATCCATGATCTTAACTTTCAGCCCCTCTCTTCTCTCTGGCAGGTGGGGGTTGGCACTGAAAGTCTCAACCCTCTAATCCTGCCTTTGTCTTTCCTGTGACCAGCCCCTACCTACAGGTGGCCAGCCATCAGTCAAGTTATTAGCATATAAAAAGACACATCACTTTGAAGATTCCAAGAGTTGTATGCCAAGAAAGGGGGACCAAGACCAAATATATATTTCACAATATTGATGTTGGAGGTAGGGTCTGGGGAGCATAATAGCAGGCCTCAAGTCACCCCATCCTCATACCAGGTTCTTGACTCTGCCACAGGAAAGAATTCAAGAGCAGAGTCATAGTAGAAAGTGAAAATTGCTTTAATATAACAGACAAGGGATACAGGTTCCACAGAGACACTGCAGCCTAGCTCCAGAGACTGAGCAGGGCCCACATCAAGTTTTATAAAAAATTAAGAAATACACCCTTAAAGTTTAGTACAGAGTGCAGGCTGGCTCAAGAAAGTGAGAAGCCACCTGCTAAAAGTAAGTTTAACACAAAAATAAAACATACTCACCTCAGCCAGCAAAGTGCAGGTTGGCCCCAGGAAAGTGAGAAACAACCCTGCCTTCTGCTGGGATTTGGCTTTTATGGTTTCACTATCTAATACACACTCACGCTATCTAATGAATATTCAACTAGGGAGTGGTTCCCAGTTATGTAACATAGTCTTGGACATGCTGAGTTGATCTCCTTTAGGAGAATATTCATTGGTCAAATTCTATCACATGTACTGGAAACATTCAAAAATATTCTGTTCTCTTTAGCACTTCTAATGGAAGGTCATTCAAAGGATAAACTCCCTTCCACTGAGCATGCTCAGTCACCATATAAGCCTGTATAAATTCCTTTTACTGAGCATGCTCAGCTACTGGTATTATCTAATTCTTTTACTGAGCATGCTCAGCTACTGTTATTATCTAACTCCTTTTACTGAGCATGCTCAGCTACTGGAGTTACGTAACTCCTTTCTACTGAGCATGCTGAGATGCTGGATTTGGATAAGGCTGACCCTTGTGGTCTCAATCTCCCCATGTTGGCACCAAAAATAGGTCCAACCAGCAGCACTAACTCTCATCTAGGGGAGGGTCTAGAGGCAGAGACTGAAATCTTGAAGAATGGCTTGAAACTCAGAGGTGTGTCCTGTAACTTGAACCCATGGAAACTGATAACCTCCTATCTCAGTATCACAGTTGGTGACCTGAGCCTGAATTGCACCCTTACAAAGAGATAGAAGATAGATATAGAGGACAGTCCAAGTGGGGCTAACCTTGAGAAAAGATGTGAAGTCCTCATGTGAGGACAGTTGGGGAACTTCAGGATTAGTAATGGAAGATCAAGCAAAGAGCTTCCATGTAAGCACTGAAATAGACCAAGTTCAAGTTATGGGCACATGGACTGGTTTGGTGGTAGGAAAATTGGCTGGTCGGGAAAAGTATGAAGGAAACACTATACTTTCCAGGTCTTGGTTGACGCAACAAAAAGAAGAGAAAGAAAGTGTGTCAGATGCTGCCGCTTCCTAGTCCTTCCTCTGCTTAGTACTTACTGTTGGGCTCTGGTTCTAGTGGGAGAGGCATTTGTATGACTCTGCAAACATCACTTCAACCCATGGGCCTTAAGAATATTTACCTAAACAATGAAGCATTTTGATGAAAAGATCTCTAAGGATCCTTCTAGATGTGCATTTAAATGATGTTTTGCTTAGAGGGTGTTTAATAAGTAATTATTGAAGAATGCTTAATAAATAATTATTGAATAAATAGGCCCCTACTTTCCACATGAGAATTTATTATAATCTAATAAATGTAAGACAATGAAGTATGCATAGAGAGACTTCTAATAATGATGACTGTTTCAGAGCATTGTTTTACCTTCTCACGAGCAAAATAAATTAGAAAATAAGAAAGGTAAATTACAAGACATGCTAAATTTCATATTTGATATGGGCAAATGAGCACCCAAAATAGCACTTATTTCAGAATAAACATTTTTCTTATTGTAGATTCAGTGGTTCTCCTGTGCTCCTATTAGTAGTGAATGACACTCAAAAAAAGACATTGTATGATTGACAGCATAGGAGAAATGCTGATGAATTATTCACCAGTGCACTGAGGTTCACAGTCTATGGTAAAACAGTTTGCAATTAAAGAAATTGTAAGAGTCAAAGGCTTCTTCCCAAAGTGTAAACCCATCTCTGTGGCTAACTAGAATTCAAATAAAAGCTGAGATCAAGGGCCGAGCCCGTGGCACACTCAGGAGGGTGCAGCGCTGGGAGCGCGGTGGCGCTCCCGCCGCGGGTTCGGATCCTATACAGGGATGACCGGTGCGCTCACAGCACTCACTGGCTGAGCGCGGTGCGGCCGGTCTCAAAAAGGACAAAAAAAAAAAAGCTGAGATGAAATGTAAAAAAAAAAAAAAAACACAATAATCTAATGAATTTTATCTTCTGGGAACAGAGCTGACATCTAAAGAACTTAGGTAGAATTTCCTCTAAAGATTGCTGTAGATGTTTCTAAAATTGCCTCTATAAGAGATAGCGTTCTTCGAGTATGATCTGAAGAGATGTTTAAGAAAAATTAATAAAGAAAATATTTAATGAAAGTAAAAAGGATGTTGGTTATGTAACAATCATAGCAAACATTTAGCAATCTAAACATAAAGCAAACTATACTAGCAATTGAAATAGTAAAATTGGGTCAGTGAGATAATTTAGTATTATATTTTTGATAATATTAAAGATAGTTGGGGGGGGGGTGTCACTCAGCCACTAAATGTTGGGTCAGCAGAGCCTGATTGAACATGCTTTGCAAACATGACCTCTTAGATCCACTAGAGTAACTTTGATACTTCTACCATTGGGTAAGAGGAATATTGGACAAGAGAATGCATCACAGAGACATAAATCCATGTACATTGCTAGAATATCAACCAAAAGCCCATTTCTTATAAAATATTTCAGTCCATCCTCAGACATGAAGGATGGCATGTTCCTGTGATCATCGTTAATGACAGTGATCTAAATTATTGAAGGCTGGGCTGGCTGGTCAGCATGGTGCTGATGACGAGGTCCAGGTCTCTACCCCTGTACTGGGCAGCCACAAAAAATAATTAATTAATTAATTGTTAAAAGCCAACCAAACCTCTAAGATCCACCTCAAACATAGACCAAATATATATGTGCAGGTGTTGGAATGAAAATTCCATGAGGAAGGTAAATAGTGATTAGATTTCTACATAACTCTTAGTGATTTCAATGAGAATTCTGACTTAGCTTTTTCTATTTTACGAACTTTCATATCTCTTTAGTGACATCAGGGAATTGAATTAAAGGAGACATCTCCTTTCCCTGTAATTAATCTAAAGCCTTCCTTCTTTGTTACAAAGCAGAGTAAATATATAAGAGTATAATATATACATGAAACTACGTTTCTTTCCCATCCAAAACAGTAAGGAAAGAAACAACCACCACCTTCTTTGTAGTCAGTAGGTTACTTTATAGAAGTCGGCTTCCCTTCTGTACTTTGTGTGACTGCCTTTGACCTTTACAGTCATGTGATCATGACATTTTCCAATTTAATAGAGATGTAATTCTATGTTAGCCCTCTCTGATACAGTACAGACCTCCACAGGTCAGATCAGCAACATGGTCCTTCACTTCTATGTTCCTTCCTCGAAAAGCGTCAATAAGCTATTGTTTCTAGTTTACCATTTACAAAAGTTACTATCAAATTATTGGACAAAAGTAGCAATAATAATAGAATAATGAGTTAAAATAGTCCTTACCGTCTTCTGGGCACCAATCTATATGCCTCAGTGTTGACGTATTTGGTACTCACAGGTCATTCAATGGGTTAAGAAACTGAGGGAGTAAGTAATGTCACATAACTACAAGGTAAAGCTAGCAGGTACACCCAGGCACTCAGGCTCGAATTCTAGAATAATCACTGCTTAGGCTGCAATGGGCAGCTTCTGCTGAATATCAGCAGTCCAAGACCTGAAAACTACTCTTCACCTTCACAGCAATATAATTAACTCTCAAGCTGGCATTCTAGGTTAAGAATGAAATAAACATTTAAAAAATGAATATGTACTTTTTATTTTTGAGGGAGAAGAAGTCATCAGAAGTGTTTTGTAACATTTTGAGGGTTATAATGCATTTTGAATACTCATAAATATCTTAAAACTAAAAATTTAGTTTTAAAATGTATTAAAAATATATTAGTTCTAAATGTATTAAAATTCCAAAATGTATTGTTGTAAGGCCTAATATAAACAATTATTCATGTTTTATTTTTGTGGACTTTGTAGTATAATCAATAGCTCCTTTATAACTTGGGAAATAATACAATTGAAACTAGTTCAAACCCATTTGTATTTTTGGCAGAATGCTTGACATCAAAGGCTTTACTTTAGGCTTCACTTCCCATTAAATATAAAGAGTTCATATTAATCATCAGGAATTTAGAGGCTCAAGTTAGAATTCTACTAAAGTTTCCATATCTTTTCTAGTTTGTGTTCTTGGCCTAAGCTGTTTCAAATCTAAAGAGAGAAACAATTACACAATTGGCCAATGTAAGTTTCATTTCTAATATCACTTCCAACTGTTTCTATTGGAACTGGACAAAGAAAACAAGTAGATAATATAAAAATAGTTTTAAAAAATTATTCTGGAGCAATAAAATTATTCAGGCCGGGCCTGAAGTGAATAAAAATAGCATCTCTAACAAGTAAGAATTTCAGTGAGATGGAATCAAATGTTCAGCAATGGTCACAAATGATAGGGGCAGACCTCCATGAGTGACCAGTCCAAGCCTTGTGCACTATACTGTTTATTTTTTTAAGGTTGCTTTTGTTGGAGAAAAACAGAAAACCGAAAACATGCAAGGGCTGTGGTCCAGAGGACTGAGAAACAAACACAGCCTCATTCGTGTAATTCTGATTAAGTGAAATAAATTATATTTTATGCTAAGTAGCATTTGCATTATTTCTGGTTTATAATGTATACCATCAAGCTAGTTCTCCCTGAATGATTTCATGAGATTGTGAAAGCCCTCACTCCAAGTACCCTCTCCTAAATGTGTCACAAGAACCAATAGGAAATTAAATAAAGTTCCCATTCAATGACATTAAAAAATTATTGAATTTACTATTCCTTACGTAATACTAGCTAAAATGTGTTCTGTTATCCTGCATGTAGGCAGTTATTAGAGAAAAACTAAATGAGTAATGATTTTTTAAATTAATCTAACCATGTTCTTACATTCTATAATTTAATAAATACTCATTGTGTTTTGCTTACTGGAGGAATAACTCGAAATCTTTGTCAGTACTTAATAAACTAAAAGAAATACTAAAGGCATGGGTATACCATGCTGCATTTAGCATTTTTAGGATAATCATGGAATATTTTCATGTGGACCAGCCAAAAAATGGTCCTTCCATATCTTAAACCCAGCATAAAATAATGTCAGGAAGAAATGCTAATTGAAATAACCAACAGGAAGATGCCATGCTTACAAAGGAGCCTAGCTTCACTGCATAGCTGAAAAAATATGTAGGTAGGCCTGCCTACAAGAATGTTATCCAGTTCAGTCAGAAATGTGACACAGGACTCTCAGTGGAAAAAAACATCCTTCCTGTTTAATTAAATATCCTGTTGGTCAAGTATATGTCCACAGTAAAACATTATTGAATATTCAAAGTCCTGGTTTTTATCATTGCACATAAATAACCATAAAGAAAATTGCATAAGTGATTAAATGTGCTACAGAGTGACTCACTGTGGTTATATATATAACTTTTGACTATGCACAGAGTATAACTACATTTGCCACTTTGGTAGAAACAAGTGATGTGATAGATGTGGGAAATCAGAAAACAAATGATTCACTTTTTCTGGTTACAGCGTAGAGTGTCAGTAATTCACACACATTAAAAATGTTGTGGTTTCTTCCAAAGGAACATTAGGAAAGTCTGAGTTTCCTAAACAACATACAGATAATGACAGCCACCATTCTGAGTGTAAGCTAAGGACTCAAAGAGTGGTTTTCTTGCTATCCAAAAGCCATTGATCATTGGCACTTTTCCATGGAGATGGCAGGAAAATAGAACTACCTTTGTACTGGTGTTCTTTGTATTTCTGCTTCGTGACCTAACCTCATTCAAAGGTTGTCACCACTCACTCATGTCCGCAGGCAGGACAGCTGGGACTACTGGGTCCTGTCTCTCCTGGTGCTCTCTCCACCTCCAGGATGCTAGCTGGGGCTGTGTCTTGTTTTTTAGGGTTGCAAGAGCTGCAACAGAGAGCAATCTTGCTACTGCAAGTCCTTGTCAAATATGTACTGGCACCACATTTGCTAACATCCATCAGCCAAGACCGGAGGGAAGGTAGGAGAGGATGATACAGACCCGCCAGTGGAGAGAAGCCTGAGCCATCAGGGACCATTATTGTCACAATCTTCCCCAAATGATACAGACCACATTGTCCTATGCTGGAAACAAAAGAGTTAAAAAGAATAAAGGCTGAAAAAGGGTAGTTGCATTTGGTACTTAGGGACAAGTTTTAGGAGTAAGAGGGGGTTAAAACCAGATTGAAAAAAATAAAGTCAAAAAAGAGAGAGAGAAAGGGAAAGGATCCCCCAGGGCTAAGAATATGCTCCCCTCTAGTTAGTTAATTTCTTGGAGAAAGAAAGATAAATGGAGCATCCATAGCCAGAAGAGGCAGCAACATCAGGGGGAGATTTGTCAGCTTATTTGTTTGTTTTTTATTGTTTATTCTAGGCTGAAGTGATTTCAGCAGTTTCATCATCTTGGCAGATTCAGCAGAAAGATAGAAAAGTTCCAAGCGACAAAGCGCAGCTATTCCCTGGGCAAAAAGAAAGCTACCTCCAGCCTCCTTGAGCCTGAGCTGAGCGAAGTGTAAAGAACCGGTTAAGTTTCTACCCACACGTTAATGATTAGACCTGGCAATGGTGCAGGATGGTGTTTATTTGCACAGCAATACCCTGGCACTGGAATAAACTTCCTTGGAAATCTAGCTCCCTGCCTTCCAGCCTTGTGGGTGTAGAGCTCTCAGCACCTCTGGGAGAATTACCCGATCCACCACCTGCCTTGACTGGATTATCAAAAGCCATGACGCCACAGGGCCCTTGGCCCTCAGAGCAGGGTCCCTAAATGATTTCCAGTTTCCTGTCTTCCTGATGGAGAGAAAAGACAACATTTTCCATAACCCCAGAGTTTTAATCCTTGAGAACTCAAACACAGTTTCTCTGTCTCAAACATATACATATATTTGCATATATATGTAGTATTTATGTAGCTGTAGTTGGATGCTCTAAAAAGTCAAGTACCATTTAATCATTCAAAATAAAATGTGCTTAATGATGTATTCAATTATAAACTAGAACCTGGACTCTACCAGCATCACATTCAATTATCCTATCAGACACCATTGACACAATTGCTAATAAACTATGGGACAATCACTGTGCAGAGTTCAGAAAAAATACAAATCCAATCTTGTCTTTTAATGATTGAGAAGGTTAAAAAGAGGGTGTTGGTTGATTACTCTCCTGACACAGCGTCTACATAAACTATTTCCCACACTTTCCACGCAGTTGGTAATATGAATAGCTTCAAAGAAAAAATCTAAATCCTAGCCAAAGGAATTTTCACAATCAATAAAATCATATAATCCCTTATTCTGTTTTGAGATGGGAGTAAGGAAAAAGAAAAGAGATTCACCTTGTCACTGTGACTTCAGAAAAATTCTCCACCTTTGTTTCCAAAACTGGAGAAGCTGAGGAAAGACCTAGTACACTTTTGCAAAAATAGAAAATCCCATTAAAAATCCAAAATCAGGAAGTAGCAGGGTAAAGTTATAAACACCCATTCCAGCTGGGGGAGAGAAGTATTTTCTCACAATTATTTAAGGCAATCTGATAATTACCCTTTGCATTTTAAAAATTGCCAAGTAGGAGACTAGACGGCAATGATTTTCAGAATTATGTAACCACAAGAATTATCTCTAGGCTATGTGTTGAAAAATGATGATTCCTGACACAAATGTGCTTGATTTTTGAAAATTCTCTGAGTAATTATAATAAAGGTGTTTTTAGGGCAAAATTTTGAGAAATATGGACCAAAAGTGAGCGAGAGTGTCTTCAACATGTATAGAAGCATCTGCTGTGTTCTTCCCAAGACATAGCCTGTCCACCTCCAGGTCCCTGTGGCTGCACTTGGAGTAGCAGCCTCCCCACCCCACAGCTATGTTTGCAGAGTCCCAGTTGACACTCGTGGATGCTACAGCAGTTTAGATGATTCCAGCCAATTTCATGCTGCAGTGGCTTTGGCTTCCAGCTTGGTCTTTCACCAATTTTTTTTTCTCCTGTGTCCAGTTGCCATTTGGGAGAAGAAGAGAAAAAGGAGAGAGAGAGAGACAGAGAATATGTCCCATGCTGCTTTCTGGCACTTTCACTACCTTGGGCTTGTATGAAGAAAAGAAAGAGAGGACAGGGCTGGCTCCTCAATGAAGCATGTCCTGCGGAGTCACCAATAAGGTCAAAACGTGGAAGGAAGCATCTGAACGGATAATGTGGTCAGCACTTCAACGTGGCACGTAACTCTATCCCTGGGAAGCAGAGTGACACTCCACTGGGGGACAAGGTGAAAGTGAGAGGATGAGGGATGGAGTAAAATGTCTTAACCTTGACCCACCGTTCAGGATGCAGTGAAAGGACAACCATCAAGTGTTCGGGAACCTCTGTCTGCAGGCCTGCCTTCCTTCCAGCCCCAAGTAATTCATTTCTATTTCATATTCTCTGATTATCTCTTTAGAAAAACTCAGGCTTCACTCAATAACTGCAGCATTTACCAAGTGACCCTGGGTTTGCCACTGTAGATACATGGTTAGGATGCAGGTTTTGATTTAGGGAATCTCAAATTCCAGAAAATCATGGGGAAATATTCTTAGGGACATTATAACTATTAGAATAAAGATATCTATAAAGCAATAAAGACCATGACAATAAAAATCTGTCTGGAGAGTTATGGAAAACTCAACCGAGGAATTTAGCATTTGGGCTGGGCCCTAAAGAAGGAGGTTGGTCACAGGCAGTGAAGGGGAGGGATGCTCAAAGTACAGGAGCTGGATGCGGAAAAGCACATGACAGTGACAGACAGGAAGTGCCAGGGACCTGATGTAGCCATGTATAGGGTGTGGTGCTGAAGCTCTGTAGCCGCTTTCAGTCCCAGACAGAAGAATGAAGCCCCTGAGACATTCATCAAAGAATCAGTACTTAATAGCCCTTAGAAGATGCATTTGTTAAATAATAAAATAAAATAACATCAACACTTTGTACACTTTGTAAATGTGTCAGAATGAAAGTTTATCTTTTATTTTTAAAAAATCTGAATCTTTGAGCACACACGTACACACACACAAATTCTCTTAATTCGATGAACGCTAATCTCTTTATGTAGTGTGTCCAGTACTTCTGACTGATGCTGTCTATGAAACTTCTTTGCAGCAGACTACAGTTGAGAAGGATCTGGAATTACTGTGGATCTTTCCTGTTCACATATGTTTTGATCCTTTTTATCTGAGAGCTTAATAATTGTGCAGGGGTGCAATAGTCTCCAGCCTGAAGAGCTAATCAAAAATAAATTCCCCAAATCAATTAATAGCTCTGTTGTTTTGTGATAGGAAAAGACAATCAGAGAATACAAAATAGAAATGAATTGCTTGTTAATAACATCTGTTCTGATGAAGTTGGTTAAATTGATTCAAGTATAACTAAGAGATATGTGATTAAAAGTATCTGTTCTGGGGCTGACCCCGTGGCGCACTCGGGAGAGTGCGGCGCTTGGAGCACAGCAGCGCTCCCACCGCGGGTTCGGATCCTATGTAGGGATGGCCGGTGCGCTCACTGGCTGAGCGCGGTGCGGCTGTTCACAAGAAAGGACCAAAAAAAATTAAAAAGTATCTGTTCTGATGAATTTGGTTAGATCGGGTTGGGTCTAATTAAGAGGCATATGATTACAAGAGGGATTTCCCCAACTTAAAAAAAAAAAGTGTATTGAAATGCATTGTAAGCTTGAGGACTAACTGCCTTCCAGAGAAATTTAGACCTGTCTAGTTTATCTCTAATGTTTCTACTGTAAACTTCAAAAGAATATCTACGTATATTCAAATAATATCTAGGTACATTTATATGTGTATGTATATATGCATACACACATATGTGTGTGTCTGTCTGTGTTTATAAAGCGCTCTTCAAAAAGATCATAGAAAATGCATATTATAAAAAAACTATGCAAGGGCTACAAAATTTTTGGCACCAAGGTAAACTAACTTATTATGACATGTCTAAACAGGATCTAGTTTGAGGCCCTAAGAAGGATAAGACATCAATTTGAAAAGATCCTTTATCAGAGTGACATGAATTCTGCTAAGACCGAAGCAAGAACAAACATAAAATTTATGGTGAATCTTGGGTGGAAGAATGGTGAAATCACTGATACGTTACAATGCCCGAAAGAAACCAGCTGTTTACAAATGTATAACTCATTTTAAGAAGGGATGAGATGATGCTGAAGATAAAGCCCGCAGTGGCAGACCATCAACATCAATTTATGAAAAAAAATTAATCTTGTTGGTGCCCTAAGTGAAGAGAACCAATGATTAACAGCAGGAAATAGCCAACACCATAGACATTTTGACAGGTTCAGCTTACACATTTCTAACTGAAAAATTACAGCTGAACACACTGTCTGCCCAGATCAACTGCAGATCAGAGCAGTTTTCAATGGAAATTTTAAACAAGTGGGATCAAGATCCTGAAGCTTTTCTTTGAAGAATTCTAACAGGATATGAAACATGGCTTTACCAGTGCAATCCTGAAGACAAAACCCAATCAAAGCAATAGCTACCAAGTGTTGGCCATGATCTGATCAAAGCAGAAGTGGACAGGTCAATAGCAAACGTCATGGCTACAGTTTTTTGGGATGCATAAGGCATTTTGCTTGTTGACTTTCTGGAGAGCCAAAGAATGATAACATCTGCTTATTATGGTACTATTCAGAAAAAGGTAGCCAAAGCTTTAGCAGAAAACCGCCTGGAAAGCTTCACCAGAGAGTCCTCTTCCACCATAACAATGCTCACTCCTCTCATCAAACAAGGACAATTTTGCAAGAGCTTCAGTGGGCAATCATCAGGCATACGCCTTACAGTCCTGATTTGGCTCCTTCTGACTTCTTTTTGTTTACTAATCTTAAAAAATATTTAAAGGCCCCCATTTTTCTTCAGTTACTAATGTAAAAAAGACAGTATTGACATGGTTAAATTCCCAGAACTCTCAGTTCATTAGGGATGGACTAAATGGCTGGCATCATTGCCTACAAAAGCGTCTTAAACTTGATGGAGCTTATGTTGCAAAATAAAATTCATATTTCTTATTTTTATCTTTTAATTCCATTTGCCATGAACTTCTGAGGTTCCCTCATATATGTATATGTGTGTGTGCGTGCATTTATATAATCATTTTTTCTAGGCCCTTTCAGTGGAAAAGGCTAGGAAATATGTATATGTGCACATATACTGTATATGCATGCAAGATATCCCATTAGCAAACCTAGTGCCCAGATCTTGGTCTTTAAATAACAGTCTCCTAGAAAAGGACTAGAGCTGCTTAGAGAAATGGTTGATTGCAGAATTAGGGAAGGAAATTATCAGATGTAGCTGGAGCAGCCTGTGGTGCCAGAAAGCAAAAAATAAATTTAAAAAAAGACTTAACAAAAAAAAAAGATAAAGGCATGTCTGAAAGGCATAGGATTCAACTTAAAATGGCTGATGGCCAAAAATGGAACAGTTTGAGTCATAAAATAAATAATAATATCATCTATAAAATAAACCTATAAAATAAAATAAATATCCTTGAGTTCATAAATAAATGATAGAATAAATAAACGAGTAAGAAGGGATAGCTCTTCCTTACATAAAAATCATAAATATTAAATGTGAAAAGATTGAGAGACATGAAATAAATTAGGCTACTGTAGTAGTAACTCATTCAGGCAGGATCAACTGATGGATGCTAAAATTAGTTCAACAGGAAACAGATGTTTCCACAGTCTAAAGTATCCCTCCCAAGTACAAATGTATCTGTAATTACATAGGCAAATACCGTGCAATACAGTGAGAGCGATGACTAGCAAACACGCCTTAACTGGACACCATCTTAACCAGGCGATCAAATTTAACATCAGCAACAGTAAGACCTATTGACATTACATGAGTCGTGACATGTAGCACTGAGAAAGAAACACCATCATCTCTATGATTATCTTGCAAAAAAATGCATAACCACCATTTAATCATGAGCAAATATCAGGCAAACCCACATTGAAAGACATTTTGCAAAATATCTGAGCTGTGCTCTTAATAAGTGTCAGGGTCGTAAAAGACAAGGAAGACTGAAGAATTCTCACAAATGGTAGTAAACTAGGGACACATTAACAACTAATGTAATGGAAAATTCTGGATAGGATTTTGGAACAACAGCAGCAAAAGAACGTTAATGGGCTGGTTCAAACTCTTGGCTATTGTAAATAGTGCTGCAATGAACATTGCAGTACAGGTATCCCTTCGAGTTGATGATTTCCATTCCTCAAAGGTCCATCTCAGATGAGTGGATAAGGAAAATGTGGTATATCTACACAATGGAATACTACTCTGCTATAAAAAAGAATGAAATTCTGCCATTTGCAACAACATGGATGGACTTAGAGAAAATTATACTTAGTGAAACAAGTGAGGCACAGAAAGAGAAATATCATATGTTCTCACTTATTTGTGGGAACTAAAAATAAATAAATAAATACACAAACAAATGGGGGTGGTGGGAAGAAGACACAACAATCACAATTCCTAGAAGTTGTTAAGACAAGCGAACAGATACAAGGTTGATGGGAGGAAGAGAGGAGAGGGAGAGGGGAGGTAGAGATTCGGTAAAGAGGCACAAAAATCAACCACATTGGGGCCGGCCCGGTGGCGCACTGGATAGTGCGCCGCTTGGGAAGCGCGGCGGCGCTCCCGTCTGAGGGTTCGGATCCCACATACAGACCGGTTCCCGCTCACTGGCTGAGCGAGGCGCGGGAGCAACACCGAGGCTTGCGATCCCGTTGCCGGTCCCCGGTCCGGTACGGGGGCAACACTGAGGGTTGCGATCCGTTGCCGGACACGGAAAAAAGACAAAAGAAAAAAAAAAAGAAAAAAAAAAATCAACCACATTGGGGCCGGCCCGGTGGCGCACTGGATAGTGCGCCGCTTGGGAAGCGCGGCGGCGCTCCCGTCTGAGGGTTCGGATCCCACATACAGACCGGTTCCCGCTCACTGGCTGAGCGAGGCGCGGGAGCAACACCGAGGCTTGCGATCCCGTTGCCGGTCCCCGGTCCGGTACGGGGGCAACACTGAGGGTTGCGATCCGTTGCCGGACACGGAAAAAAGACAAAAGAAAAAAAAAAAAGAAAAAAAAAAAAATCAACCACATTGTATATGGATAAAATAAAATTAAATTTAAAAAAGAAAAAGAACATTAGTGGAAAACTAATGAAATCCAAATAAAGCCTATAGTCTAGTAAACAGAATTGTACAAAGGTAACGTGATGATTTTGATAACTGTGGTGGTGATTAAGACTTGAATATTAGGGAATGTTGTATAAAGGTAAACAGAAATGCTCTACATTATTTTGGAGCTTTTGCCTAAATCTAAAACTACTTTTTTTTTTTTTTTTGTCTTTTGTCTTTTTTCCGTGTCCGGCAACGGATCGCAACCCTCAGTGTCGCGCCCGTACCGGACCGGGGACCGCAACGGGATTGCAACCCTCAGTGTTGCTCCCGTGCCTCGCTCAGCCAGTGAGCGGGAACCGGTCTGTATGTGGGATCCGAACCCTTAGGCGGGAGCGCCGCCGCGCTTCCCAAGCGGCACACTATCCAGTGCGCCACCGGGCCGGCCCCTAAAACTACTTTAAAATGTAAAAACAAACTAATCTGGTAGAGATAAATCCCGTTGAGCCTCTGCAGAGACAAGTATTATCCCCCCCCCGGACATCCACAACCCAGGAACTGCTGAACTTCCCAGGCACTCAGCTCCTGCTAAACTTGAAACCACAGTTGACAATGACACGTCTGAGAAAATAAGGCTTCATGAGGTAGAGTCCACAAGCTCAACTAAAAAGAGAATTTTTACATTTGAGCTAGAGAAAATAGAGCAATATTAAAAAGACCTGACAGTATGTTTCAACTGTTTAAAGAGGTTTTAAGAAAATAATAAACAACAGAACAAGATATCATGAAAGTTTAAGCCAACTAGACAGAACCAAAAATAAATCCTTGAAAGGAAAACAAAAAAAAAATTAAATGTATATATATATACAATATATACAAATTCAATATTTTAGACATAGCTAAATAAATAATAATTATTATCAGTTTTAATTATTACATCTTTTTAAATAAATATAGCTCCATGTAGTGTTATACAAGTATCTCCGTGTTTGTGTGCGTATGTGCTAATGTTAAGAGTGATATTTCCCATGAGCACGGTCATGATGGACCACTTAATAATTTGCACAGGGGGCCGACCCGGTGGTGCATTGCTACAGTGTGCCGCTTGCTCCCCTCGAGGGTTCGGATCCCACATACAGACCGGCCACTCACTGGCTGAGCGAGGTGCGGGCGCAACACCGAGGGTTGCGATCCCGTTGCCGGTCCCAGTCTGGTACGGGTGCGACACTGAGGGTTGCGATCCATTGCCAGTCACGAAAAAAGACAAAAAGGAAAAAATAAATAAATAAATAAATAAAATAATAATTTGCACAGGGCTTCAACATCGCTAATCATCAGGGAAATGAAAATCAGAACAATGAGATACCACCTGGCTCCAATTAGAATAACTATTACCAAAAAGACAAAAGAAAACAAGTGTTGGCAAGGATGTGGAGAAAAGGGAACGCTTGCACACTGTTGGTGGGGTGTAAACTAGTACAGCCATTATGGAAAACACTATGGAGGTTACTAAAAATATTAAAAGTAAAACTACTGTATTGATCCAGTAATCCCACTATTGGGTATGTATCCAAAGAAAATAAAGTCAGTATGTTGAAGAGATAGTGCATCCCATGTTCATTGCAGCACAATTTACAATAGCCAAGATATGGAATCAACGTAAGTGTTCAATAACAGATAGATTTTTTTTAATGGTATATATACCCAATCGAATGCTATTTAGCGATAACAAGTCATGAAATCCTTTGCAGCAACATGGATGGACTTGGCGGTCATTGTGTCAAGTCAAGTAAGCCAGGCACAGAAACACAAATACCACGTGACCTCACTCATATGTGCAATCTAAGAAAAAAAAAGTTGATGTTACGAAGGCAGAGAATAGAACAGTGGTTGCTAGAGACTGGGGAGGAAAGGGCAGAGGAAGGGAAAACAGGGGGAGGCTGGCCGACAGGTACAAAATTACAATTAGGTAAGTTCTGAGGTTCTATTGCACAGTAGGGTGACTATGGTTAACAGTTAAGTTTTGTATATTACACAATAGCTAGAGGAGAGGATTTTGAATGTTTTTACCACAAAGAAATGATAAATGCATGAGATTATTGATGCATTAACTACCCTGAGCCAAATATTGTACTATACATGTATCAAAAAATCAGATTGTACCTCATATGTATGTACAATTACAATGTGTAAGTTAAAAAGTAATTAAGTATTTAAAAATAATAATGTTGCATGGAGAAAATTGACCATTCATTTGGTAAAAGATCTCTACTTTACATAAGATATTAAGTAATCGCTAGTGGATTAAAGATGTAAATGCAGGACGGTATATGTATAAACTTAGAATGGGTAAACATGAATGAAAAATTCACAAATATGTCAACATGAAATGAAAGTATTTGGTCTAGCAAGATAAAGTAAATGAAAGAAAAATGCAATAATGGAGGAAGAGTAAAAAATTTGCAGCAAACAATGAACATCTAAATGGCTGATATCCTTAACATACATACAGTTCTTTCTTAGGCTGTGATTCACTTATTCAATAAATATTTTTTGAGATGTTACTTAGCGTCGAGCACAAACAAAGGCTCTGGAGACGTATCTGTGAACAAAGTATACATGATTCCTGCCCTCATGAAACCTAGATTTTAGTGGGATAAACAATTTTTTGAAAAGAGTCAGCCAACAGATGAATAGAATGATTGCAGGCTGAATACGAATTAGGAAAGAATCAAATAAGCTCCTGATGAGACAATTGCCCAGGAGGACCTATTAGGTGAACGGTATGAGAAGTTTCTCTGATTCAGTGACAATTTAGCTGAGGACAGAAGACAAAAATGAGCCAACAATCTGAAAAATGGAGAAAAGAAAGTACAAGCTGCCTGGAACAGCATGTGCAAAGTCCCTGAGGATGTTGAGCCTTATTTTCCTCTCTATTCTTTTAAGAACTCAAAGAAATCCAATAAGACTGGAGTGAATCAGAAAAGAATCAATTAAAAAATTAAATAAAACTCAAGGGTGTAGAGAACTAGGTAGAGATCAGATTTCACATGCATTCATCACGGAGAACTGGCCAGTGAGTTTGGATTTCACTCTACATGCCCTTGGGAAGTACTTAAATATTTTAGGCAGGGCAGTGATTTGGTGTGATTTGCCTTCATTTTTGTTCCTGGGAGGAAACTGTGTTGGTGGCAAGAAAGAATGGGAAAAGGAAATAAAACAAGTGACCATCACAGATGTGTGGTGTTACTGCAGATAGAGATAATAATCTGATTCAAAAGCTATCTTGAAGATTGAATCCACAAGAGTTTTTGATAAATAGGAGGTAAAGGAATGTACCTAGGTTTTTGGCTTCAGTATAATTTTACATGTAAATTTTTTTTTAATTTGGTAAAGAATATCATTAGGCAATTCGCAGAATAAGAAATACATATAAATGTTTAATAAACCTATGAACGGATCCTCTACCTTACTAGTACTAAAGATATCATAGTTAAAACAATGAATAAGATACTCTTTGCCAACAAAGTTGAAAAAAAAAAAACCAAATATAAAACGATTGATAATAACGAATGTTGGCATAAATGTAAGGAAAAGAGAAAGCTCACATATCGATACCAGAAGGAGAGTACTGTCTTAACCTTTCTGGAAAGTACTCTGACAACATTTGATACAGCAGTACATCTTTCAAAAATTCATCTTGGAGACATAAAAATACTAGTCCATAGCATATTTTATACAAATGTGCTAATTATATTTCTCACGGCACTGTTTGTCAAAGGGAAAAAAGGAAACAATCTGAATTTTCATCAGTAAGGACTGTCTCAAAAACTGATGTTACCTTGATACATGGATTGAACTATATTTTGTGGTAGTTGTTAGAGTGGTTCAAAAACATGCTGTTTCTCTCCCTCTGCCCAGGTACATCGCACATTCCCAGGCAACCTGAAGAACATGTAGTTGAGCAAGAAATAAACCTTTTTTGTACAAACCACAGAAATTTGGAAATGGTTTATTATCTATTAATGAAGCATAATGTTACTATAACTGATAAAAATCTCTTTAAAATGAAGTTTAAATGTCTATAATTTGTTGCAAAGTGAGGCAAGTTGTAGAATAAGGTGCATACTAGGATCCCAATTTTTTAAAAAACTTTTTAAAAAATATATGTCCATGGAGGCAGAAAAAATTATCAAAGGGTTGACACCAAAGTGTTAACAACTGAGAGCCAATGGGAAATAAGAAATTTGAAGAGAAGGTAGAGAGTATTAGTTTCTTTCTACATATTGTATTTTCATTTTTTAAAATAAGAGCAGGTATTCCTAAAATTTAAAATATTAAAGAAAATTTATACTGATCAACCAGGTAATAAACCATATTAAAATTCTATGTTTTTTAAATACTATTGTGTATGCATGAGAATAAAATGATCAATGAAAATAAATAGCAAGTTCAGAGCAGAATCAAATAGAATTGAGAGCAAAAAGAATTTATAATTTCAATTCTGCACAGCAAGAAATGTCTATTCAGTAAACTGGGTTCATACATTAGTTAAACATGTAAAAAAAAAAAAGCAAAATTCATACCTGTTTTTTTATCGTGATAAATTCCAAGTCGATGCCAGTTATAAATTCAATAAAATAAATTTAATAAAATAAACGATATATGTTTAGTAAATTGAGATGGCCTTCTAATCATGATGCCAAGACCAGAAAGAATTATGAACAGTGATAGATTTGACTATATAATTTATACATACATACATAAATCACAAAATAAGGGAAATGTTTGCAATACATTTAACAGTGCTCAGTTAAAAATGCATATGCCTACCCAATAATGCAGCAATCATATACATTCCTAGATATAATTTGCCAAAGATTATGATATTTTTTGCACTAGTGGGGCCTTAGGGATAATGTGGGTCCCATCCTTGGGGGACTAGACAAGTAAAATCTAATGAATACACAGCAAAGAATATTTTACAAAAGTCAGAGATCAACTAGATATACCCTGAGCAATATGGATTAATCTTTTTAAGAGCATGGTGATGAATCAGAAAATTTTACAGTAGAACGAGTTCTATAAAGTAATATAAAATTTATGCAAACTAAGTATATGTGTGTGCAAAAGATCAACATACATTCAGGGACACATAAAAACAAAAAATTACATTAAGTAATTTAGAATGGTTCCTCGTGTGGGAGGAGTTGAGAAATGGAACAGAGGAAATGGAATACACAAACAAATATAAATGAAAAACAGAGGAATAGGACAGATTTGGCTTTGCAGACAATGACAGTAATGTGACAAAGAGATGGTCAATGCAATTAGCTCAACTCAGTGCACCTGAAGTTCAAAAACTACATCTCAAGCATTTAAAAAAAAAAAAACAGGCTAATGAGTGAGCTAATAAATGAATAGCTAAGAAACACAAATTGGTAGTAAATACGTAAAAACATGTTTACTTTTACTAGCAATTAAATATTACATATTAATACAAAAATTGATATGTGTTTACTTACTTATTGGCTTGTCCATTGAGAAATGTAGGGAGAAAATATGATATCTAGCAGAAGCATTATTCTTTAGAAAGTGATAGAACCTTCTGGATCACTCAGATAAGTGCCAACCAATACTTGAACCAGTGTTTATATTGAAATATTGACCATAAAATTTGAAACGTCGGGGAGAAATATACAACACAAAGATTTGGTCAAACAAATTCTCCTTTAAACAATGGAATACTATACAGCCATTTAAACTTGATGAGGTAGAGGATTTTTTTCTTTGTATTCTTAAATATTTCCACATTGACATGCATTATTTTCTGCAAAACATGTACAAAGTAAATAATAAAAATTTATATAAAACAAATTTGGAGGTACTTCAAAAATTAAATTCCTCTGGAAGAAAAGTTCTGCAATTTACATTTTGTTCTATGACAAATAAACTATTAGAGTTTTAATATATTTTATTTTGCTGCTTTTCATAACCTGCAGTTGGCTTTGTAGGCTTATAACTTCATACATTCCTCCCACAATTAGGAAAGGTTTGTGCTTGCAATTAAAACTCTACATGGACATTTAGACTATAGCTAAGTGAGAAAAAGAAATTACACTTTTCTGCATTATAAAGGCTTTTAAAAAATATGTGCCAAGCTAAAGTGTTTCTTGAATAGAAAATGGCATAAAAATGGATTTTGTTCCCATTAAATTAATGCAGTATTACATTTTGATAAATATAAAATGAAATAATTGCAAATTTGATATATGTAATGTGAATTCTTAGTTTGGGGATAAATTTATGGCAAGCAATTATTTTTTAAACATAGATATCAACTTTTTTCTTCAAGCTATAGTCCACACTTTAAAAACTGTTTTTTCCCTTTAATATGGAAAAAGAGAATAGTTTTTATTCTGGGGCAAATGCTGTAGACAGTGCCTGTCTTTGGTTGGCCTGCTCATATCTTTTGGTCAATGAATGTATTACTAGAATAATTTGCCCTTCAAATCATCTGGCCACACAAACCTATATTTCTGCCTATGTAATTCTCTGTTCCTGGTATTAGATTTATTTACTTTATAACACATGTTTGTGCAATTTCAGTCAATATACAGGTCCACAAAGACACAAATGGTGGAGACAGGAATCTAGAAGAGAGTCAGGTAGAGGTCTGGGGTAGCCTGGATCCTCATCACAACCTGATAGGAGAGTTTTACCATTTTTCCCCCCTCTGCAGCTATGGAGAATGAAAAATTCATGATGTCATTTGTGGTCTGATGACAGTCTTTTTCCTGAGGATGTGGTCGGGCATTGGAAGTCTGTAGCCCACGCACAAAACATAGCACTGAAGTCTTTGTAATTAACTGCATTTGATTTAGCAGGGTCATTTAGAAAGATGATTCATCCGCAGTAGGTGTAAACTGCTTCATTGAACTTAAAGCTTAGACGGGAAGAAAAGATACAATCATTTCTTGATTCCACTTTAGGCTAATAGCCAGGTGATTCAGAGCCCTTAAGAGCCCTGATTCAGGCTTCCTTCATCACCGTGATAAGCTGCTGTAATTTTGTGCCAAATAATTCATCCTTCTGCATTGAAGCTATGGAAATCTCTAAAATGAGTCTGTGCTCCAAAGTACTAAGATTTTTCTTTATTCTTCTTTGAATTTGAGTGTGTGTCTGTTTGTGTATAGGGTCCCCCCCTTGTATTAGTCTGTTTCTGTCACTTAAAACAAAATATCTGAAACTGGGTAATTTATAAAGAAACAATATTTATTCTTTACAGTTTCAGAGGCTGGGAAGTCCAAAGTCCAGGGAACACATCTGGTGAGAACCTTGTTGTGGACAGTGACTCTTCACAGCAAAGCAGGGGGTCACATGGTGGACGGCAGAAACAGGGAGAGAGCTAACACCTCAGAAACCATTCCCGTGACCATCATTAAGCCATCAGTGGATTAATCCATTTACTTGGGCACAGTCCTCACAATCTAATCACCTCTTCAATGCCCCACCTTTCAATTACCGTAATAAGATTCCCCACCCTCTTAACACTGCCACAGGGGGTGTTAGATTTTTAATACATGGACTTTGGGGGACACAATTCAATCCACAGCACCTCCCCCACAGTGTGATAGCACATTTTGGCAATTTGTGCAGTAGGCAGTGATTTTCTACAGAACCTTCCATTCTGCAGACCGGACGTGCTGCCAGGTCTTCTTATGCTAAGCCCTGGCAGCAAAGAGAATTCCATTACAACAGAGTCTACGAAACTCTCTACCCTTTTCTCTTTAAATTCTGCTTTCAGCAGACTGCCGATTAGAACAGATCTGAAAATTTCATCCTCTAACCTGTTAGCTGCTCACAGTAGTTCATGCTAGCCCCCTCTGGAAAACTTGTCGTGTAAAAGCACATGTACCCTGACTTTAGGCATTTTTGCACAACGAAGGGCAGCAGACCCACCATGAGAGGATTTTTAGGAATACAGATTCCCAGGGTACCACACTAAGCATGTAGGCTTTCAAGATTCTCCTGAGACTGAGATGGGACAATGACAAAATGTTACCATGCTCAGCTGCAGAGCTAGGGATAGTGCAGAAGGCCACATGCATCCCTTAGATATTTTCTACCATGCCTCTTAAGGAGATTTTTGTATCAATGTATACATATATATATTGAGAGTTATAATTTAGCTTCATGCCAAATACCGAGAAGAATAGAGTTGAATAATAAGAAATACCCATTTATTGCGACCTCTGAGATAAACTATACATTTGATCAGCTCAGGATCAAATGTTAGAACAGTCCATTGAATGAATCTGGCAAAATGGCTATATCTCTTATTTAGAGGGAATTACATTCATTTCTCCAGCAAGATGACACTCTTATTCACACCACTGATAGTCCACATAGTCCAGCATCCAGTAGTTTCACAGTATTTTTTGTTAGTTTAGTACAAAACGCCTTGGTTGTTGTTATTATTTTTTTTTTAATTTCAAAAGTAATGTGTTTGTTACAGCAAACAGAAAAAGGAATGGGATAAATTCCACTCTTTGTATTACTGCTGTTAACATTTTAATGACTATCCTTCATTTGTTCATTATTCATTCATTTATCTATTTGGCAAATATTCCAGGAAGTGCTCTAAGCTGTATGAACAAGCTACAAAAAGCCCCTGTCCTCAAGATAAGATTGTCGTGGTGCAGGAGACATATAAGTTCTACAAAAATGTCAAACATGATTAATAGGACTAAGATGTCCTGGGGAAAGTGTGCTACTTTAAACTGCATGGTAAGAAAAGACCTTTTGGAGAAGGTAGTATTTAAGCTGATATCTGAATGACCCTATCGTGAGATGATCTGGGGAATCATAATCCATACAGAATAACTATGCAGAAGACCTAAGGTGGGAATAAACTTGGCTTATTTGAGGATTAGAAGGAAGGTGAGTTTGAATGGAATATGATCAAAGACACGGAGACCGATAGCTGAGGTGGGAGAAGTAATTAGGTCTAAGCCAGACAGAGCCACACTGTTCACTATGGGAGCCACTAGCTGCATGTAGCTACCAAGCACTTGAAATCAAGCTACTCTACAATGAGATGTACTGTAGGTAAAAAAACACAAATACACACTGGATTTTGAAGAGCTAGTGTGAAAAAAAAAAGAATATATCTCTGGAATAATTTTATATTGATTATATACTGAAATGACAATTGGACACATTGGATTAAATTATTATTATTATTATTTTAGATCCACATATAAGTGAGATCATGCAATATTTTTCTTTCTGCATCTGGCTTTTTTCACTTAGCATAATGTCCTCCAGGTTCACTCATGTTGTGGCATCTGGCAGGATCTCCTCCTTTTTTTTGGAGCTGAATAATATTCTTTTATATATATATTCTAGTTTCTTTATCCATTCTTCCATTGATCGACACCTAGGTTGTTTCCATATCTTGGCTATCATGCATAATGCTGCAGTGAACATGGGAGTGCAGATATCTTTATGAGGTGGTGATTTCATTTCCTTTGGGTATATGCCCAGGAGAGGAATTTCTGGGTCATACAGTAATTACATTTTTAATTTTTTTAGAAATCTCTATACATTTTCCATAATGGATACACCAATCTACATTCCCACCAACAACGTATGAGGGCTCCCTTTTCTACACATCTTTACCAACACTTGTTATCTCTTGTCTTTTTGATAACAGCTATCCTAACAGGTGTGAGGGTATCTCATAGTGGCTTTGATTTCCATTTCCTGATGATTAGTGATGTTGGGCACCTTATCACGTACTTGCCCGTCATTTTTATGTTATCCTTGGATAAATATCTATTCAGGTCCTTTGCCCATTTTTTAAACAGTTCATATGTTTTCTTGCTATTGAGTTGTAGGAGTTTATAAATCTTGGATATTAACCCCTTATCAGGTATATAGTTTGCAAACATTTTTTTTTCCCAATCTGTAGGTTGCCTTTCCATTTTGCTAATTGTTTCCTTTGCTGTACGGGAGCTTTTTAGTTTGATGTAGTTCATTCATTTATCTTTGCCTTTGTAGCCTGAGCTTTTGGTGTTATATCTAAGAAATCATTGCCAAAGCCAACCTGGAGATAGAAAATAAAATTGTGGTTATGAGGTCTGAAATTAAAGGGAGGTAATGGGGGGATTTAGGTCAAAGGAGCCAAAGTAGCAAATATTTAGGATGAACAAGTCAAAAGACCTAATGTATGTACAACGTGAGGGCTACAGTTAATAACAGTGTATTTTATTCAGGATTATTGATAAATGAGTAGATTATAACTATTCTTGCCACAGGGGAGAAAATGGGTAACTGTCTGATGATGGATATGTTGATTTGTTTCATGATAATAACCATTTTACTATATATGTAACTTACATCATTATGTTATATACCTTAAATATGTAAATTTTATTTTTAAAATATTTTTACCATTAATTCCCTTGTTTCACTTTTCCTAAAGTGATTAATAGAAAATTTTAAATTACGTAGGTGGCCCTCATATTTTTAATAGCTGGCACCAATATAAAACCTTGTATGTCATGGTCAAAAGTCTCAGTGTAAATAGAATTAGAAGTATTTAAATGATTCTAAGGAGTTATTACAATAGGATTTACACTTTAATGATATTAAAGGTTGCATTCAAGCTCTGTGTGAATGGCAGGACACTCTGACTGGTAGACTTCACTTTGAGATGATCAAGGGGTCTCTGGAGACCAGCAGAAGGCAGAATTTAAGTTTTTTCTCTGGAATGATTCATTTCTCTAGAGAAAGATCCCTCCAATTTTGGACCCAGTGCATAAGTCTGAATGGGGGTAAGGTGGAGGTGGGTCTTGAGGATCTAACTTCCCTTATATAAACTTTTAAATCACTCCATGCTTACATGGTATCTCCAAACATACTCATTCCTATAGTCGTGGTACTTCTGTGCATAAGTCTTTCAGTATTGTTTTTTTATTGAAGCATAATTGATTATACATATTTTGGGGGTAGAGCATTGACTACCATCGCCTGTGTACAACATATATGATGATCAAATCAACATTATTGGCATATTCATTATTAAAAATCATAATTATTCTTTATGCCTCTTACCCAACCTCTCCCTAACCCCCCTCTCCCTTAAAGAACAAATCAGCTTTCTTCTCACTGGCAACTCCCTTTGCAGATATATATATATATACACATATCTGATCTTTCTCTACTTGGCTAAGTAGTTTATTATTCCTACTTCTTTGCATCTTCATACATTGTGGTTCAGAATTACAGATAGATCCTAATTGAATAATATGGAATCAGTCTTTCTGCTTCCTGGTGGGGACAGAAACATTGCTAAGTTACCATCTTACAACAGAAGCTGTTTAACTTCAATTTTAATAATGACCTTCTTTTTAACAATCAAGATTCTTGAAAACATTGACTTTCAGAAATACCAAATTAATTGCAATATTTGAAGTGTTCTATAGTGCCATATACATGCTAGGTGTTAACTTATATTCTAAATATTCATCAAGGTAGTAGAGAATGAATTGCACTGTGTTTGAATTTGCATACTTAAGACCTAGAAGTGTTATGGTATCCTGGTTAAAAAGTAAAGAAAAGAAAAGCTTCAGAACCAGAGAGGAAAACAGCTAATTCTGCTTTCCTAGTAAAACAGGGAAGACGTCATAAAGGAACTGATATGTCACCTCCGTCTTCAAAGATTCATTTACTTTTCAAAAAGGCATTTAAGGAGGAAATTAATTCTGCTTTCCTAGTAAAACAGGGAAGACGTCATAAAGGAAATGATATGTCACCTCCGTCTTCAAAGATTCATTTACTTTTCAAAAAGGCATTTAAGGAGGAAATTATATATCACAAGAGAATGGAAGCAAATAGGAGACCAGCATGTTGCAAGAACAGTGAAAGATTTGGAAGGACAAAAAGAAATATTGCATGAGAAGTGATTTTGGGAAAAGTAAAAGTTTACATAAATTCAAAGAAGCATTATTTTATTGATAGTGAGTCCATCTTCTTCCTGGAGTTCTGTGTCTGCTCAGTGAGTAATATATATGTCTAATGGTCTAGTTTACAAAGAACCCACAAATCTACTTCAAAAGAGCCCTATAAGAGATTCAAATCCAATTTCACAGGAATTATTACTTGGTAAAAGACTCATAAAACTGTCTTTTGGTTATTTTTCATAGTTGAGAATTAGGCTATAGCCAGTGGTTGGGATCCACTGTGCAAACTCCCCAGAGCCCAGCTGATTTCAGTTCAAGGCTGGTGGGCAATTCCATACCCACAGCTGGTGCCTCCATGACTGCTCCTCTGCTCTAATGATTTAAGACCTTCTCCTTTGCCACAGGAAGCCACAGATCTGCCATCTGGCTCATCCTACAGAGGTGGAGGGATTGACACCCTGGGAACAACCCTCCAGAAGTGAGAGACAGGAGTCTTGATAAACGACCCAGCAACCCTGTCCTGTAAGGTGGGTCCATGGTAGGGCTGAGCCTCACTCACTCACAGAAGCAATTGCATCATTAAACACACAGCTGATCCTCTTCCTTCAGTTTCTCGTTTCCTCTCCCCTTCACTTCTGCTTCCTAGAATTCCCTTCTCAATAAACTACCTCTCCCCATATATTCTTTTCAGGCTCTGGCTTTAGGGAATCAAAAGAGAAAATATTCCTAAGAAATGATGTGCCTCTACTATTTATCTGTTTCTTGCAACTCCACATAATGTATAGGCTTTCAGCCTTTTCCATTTCTTTAACTTAAAGACTGAAAACTAATTCATAATTATGGCTTTTTTTAAACCTGTTGACACTGATTATGTACACTCTAGAAGAGAGATTGATCAGTAATACATACAGTATCTTAGTTCAGAACACTGAACTAAGAACCAGAGTATTCATATTTTAGGCCCAGATTTTGTGCTACCTCGTAGTAAGACCCTAGAGAAGTCATTTGATCTCTCTAAAACTTCAGTTTCCTGATTTACTAACATAAAGGAGTGAATGTAGGAATTTATGCCAAGGCATTGATCTAATGATTTCATAAAATTATAAAGAGGCAGGCTTGCTTTACACAAAGCTGTCAATGAGACGTGTTGCCAGGTGGTCGGCTGGACAGGGTTTGGAGTGTCATCCATACCTGTGGTCTCACTTCCTCAGGCCTGAAACA
>NW_007734084.1:39200-43285 GCF_000696425.1 Galeopterus variegatus | reverse complement strand
AAACTAATTCATAATTATGGCTTTTTTTAAACCTGTTGGCACTGATTATGTACACTCTAGAAGAGAGATTGATCAGTAATACATACAGTATCTTAGTTCAGAACACTGAACTAAGAACCAGAGTATTCATATTTTAGGCCCAGATTTTGTGCTACCTCGTAGTAAGACCCTAGAGAAGTCATTTGATCTCTCTAAAACTTCAGTTTCCTGATTTACTAACATAAAGGAGTGAATGTAGGAATTTATGCCAAGGCATTGATCTAATGATTTCATAAAATTATAAAGAGGCAGGCTTGCTTTACACAAAGCTGTCAATGAGACGTGTTGCCAGGTGGTCGGCTGGACAGGGTTTGGAGTGTCATCCATACCTGTGGTCTCACTTCCTCAGGCCTGAAACAACTTCCCATCAGCACCCAATCCAGATCTGTCCCTTGCCTGGATAGTTCCTAAGGCCTCAATAGCCCATGGCTTTAAATAGACATCACGTTTAATTTACGGCTGGACAGGGTTTGGAGTGTCATCCATACCTGTGGTCTCACTTCCTCAGGCCTGAAACATCTTCCCACCAGCACCCAATCCAGATCTGTCCCTTGCCTGGATAGTTCCTAAGGCCTCAATAGCCCATGGCTTTAAATAGACATCACGTTTAATTTCTGTAAATAGCAGGTTCTATCTGCTTCTAAAGAACATAGTAACAAAGTAAACTATGTTAATGGGAAATTAACTAAGGAAGTCAACCCACAAATCCCACACCAACCTCAGGTTTCTCCTCTTTCCTTTTTCACCTGTCTCAGGTTACACACATGCATATAAGTGACCTTCCACATATAAGGCACAAGCCTTTGTCTTGTTACTCAGCAATAGTCAGGAAGTTTCTAGATAAAACGGAGGGGAGACCCAGAGGTGGGCAAAACTTTGAGGCTGCACTTCCCAAATTATCCCCTGTAACTGGGTGGCAATTCAACTGTAGTGAGGACAGGCTCTGACAGACGGCATTAAAAGGAGAAAGTAAAGCAGTTCCTTTGTTCTGACTCCAGAAATGCTGAAAGGAAAGTCCTGTCCATGGCAAGTGATTAAACAAGCTTTATTAGAGGCCATTATGTGGAAGAAGTTACTAATGCCGCTTTGCGGCAATAAAATGGTTCATTGTCCCATTTTTCCCATAATTTAACTTTCAAATTATATTAACTAGAGTTATTAACAATTTGATAACTCCAAACTGGCTGTCAGAGTCCTAAAAGAACACTTGTACAACCTGTTCTCTTAAAGTAGCAAAGCTGAAATGTACCCAGCAAACTCCCCCTAGGATAGAGGAAATTGCACTTGTATTTGGGGTTGGAGGAGACCGTGTAGTTCAGAGCATCTAATCACAAGCATGAGATGTCTCCACAGCCTCCTCCTTCATCTTAAAACCTCATATGGGTTTGCTTTCTACTCAGTAATAAAATTTAACCTACATTAACTTCAACGTATTGCATAAAAGTACTTACTAATTACTTAACTGCATCAAAATGTTTAAGGAAGAATAATGCAATTTAGATTGTATGTTTTATTCTTATACATCCCAGTTATTTGCAGGGAGAAATAGAAATGCTTCTCTTTTTTCTCATGACACCTCTAAACTGTTCCTGTGTCATATATTCGACCCTATATTAATTATGAAGCATATTTTTGTGCATCTGAATTCCTATACCATGTCTAACTATGAAATTCAGATGCAATTCTGTTATCCCTGGGAGAGAATTATAAGGATCAAAATTAATCATCAATCAGGTGAAACTGGAAAAGTGAGTCAGTCCATTATGATCTTCATATCTTCAGACTTTGTGACTTGTCATGTTAGCATCCCAGCCTGCACCAGCTGAATGAACCCAGGTCTGTTGCTCTGGGTGTCTGACCCATCACAAGACGTAAAGTTCAGTATGAGCACAATGCAGAACAGAAATTGTTCTTACAGAATTGTTTTTACTTCGCTTTACCTGGAAGGCTTGTCCTTTAACTTTCCTTTGCCCCCTTTTATTTTACAAACCCATCACTGCCCCCTTTGGAGCTCATTTCTGTGTTTCTGTTCCTGTCCTGCCTTTTCCTGTGGAGCAGTATCTTTGTTTTGTAGCATTAGAGAAGGACAGAGATGGTCTCCCTCCTTTCCATCAACCCACTCCCTGAATTCTGTATTTACCTTTCCCTGCTTAATCAAGTGTTATTCTGCTATCCATAAATTCAGTAAGTTTGATGGCAAAAACCTGCCAAGTGCTTTGAATATTACAGAATGAAAGCCCCTATATAAATGTCTGCTGTGACTTCTATGAGCACACGAAGACACTATAGGGTATGTTTTATGGGTCCTTTAATGAGTGACTGAAGTGGCAAAGATATCTGGCTAGAAGCCCTGTTTCTTGCAGGCACATAAGATGTGGGTTAATGGAGCAATTTAACCTACTTTCATATACCAGGGCTGTAATGATGTTGGGAAAAGGTAAGTGAACTACTAAAAATGAGAATCAACTGTAAATACAGAGGAAGAACAAAAATCTTAACTTCTGTAAAAATTAGGAGGATGTATGGGGCAGAATTTCAAACAGCTGCCATGTTATAGGGCACCAAAATGGATATCTTTAAATCTTTTCTTGTCAAAATAGGTCTCTTGTTTTACCGAGGGGAGGGAAATATAACACGGACAGATTGTCTTCAAAAGAAGCAGGTGGCAGGGTAGTATTAGGTAATATGGGAATAGTGGACAGATAGCATTTTAAGGAATGTTAAGAGTTATCTAATTATGAATTTTTGATGTTAGAAGACTATTTTGAAGACGTGAAAACTTTAGGAGTTTGTGAAATGGCATGCAAGAGCTGAGAATGCCCTCAGTGCAGGGCCACGTCTTGTCCTCTCTGTGTCCCCAATGTATAGCACAAGTGTGCCCTATGGTATTTGCTCAATAATTGATAATATGCCAACACTGGTACACCAATAACTAATAAAGGCAATAAAAATAATAGAGAGATTGGGTTTATTGGATAACTCCTAGACAAAGCCAAGTTGAAGGAAGAGGTTTTCCGGAAGATTTGAGCAGCCAGATAGCAACAGCATAGCCCCAGAACACCCAGCTGTTTCTTGGCCTGCTGTCTTTTCCTGCCCAGCCTGTTTCTGAGCTAAGCATCTGGTGTCCCCTCTCATCAGCTGACCTAATTCCCTCACGCTCTTACGCTTCCAACATCTTTTAATGCTCCACCCAGAACATTCATTACTATGATCCAACATGTCCTAGTTCCTGCACCCTGGGAGCTGAGGGTCACTGCAAATAACGACTGAAAAATCTTCTGGTGTTAAAATTTATCTGGAGCCTCAGAACAATCTGCAAAAACTTCACTTCATTATTTTCCAGCTGTTTCTCTCACCTCCTTTAATGACATTCCCAAAGCCCTCTACTCTTTACCCCTCTCCATTTTTTTTTTTTTTTTTTACCAAAACAGCATGGTACTGGTATAAAAATAGACATTCAGACCAGTGGAGTAGAACAGAGAAACCAGAAATCACTCCTCAGGCTTATAGCCAGCTGATATTAGACAAAGGCAACAAAAATCTACATTGGGGAAAAGACTGCCTCTTCAACAAGTGGTGCTGGGAAAACTGGATATGCACATGCAGAAGAATTAAACTTGATATGCATCTCTCACCATACACTAAAATCAACTCAAAATGGATTAAAGACCTAGGTATAAGACCCGAAACTGTAAAGTTACTAAGGGAAAATATAGGTGAAACACTTCAGTAGTTAGGTCTGGGCACAGGCTTTATGAACATGAGCCCGAAAGCACAAGCAGCAAAAGAAAAAATAAACAAATGGGACTATATCAAACTAAAAAGTTTCTGCACAGCAAAAGAAAAAATCAACAGTTAAAAGACAACCTACAGAGTGGGAGAAAATTTTTGCCAATTAGGCATCCAACAAGGGACTAATATCCAGAATATACATAGAAGTCAAGCAATTATGAAGTAAAAAAAAATAAATGACCCAATTAAAAAATGGACAAAGGAGCTGAGTAGACGTTTTTCAAAGGAAGACGTACAAGTGGCCAACAGATACA
>NW_007734084.1:35443-38106 GCF_000696425.1 Galeopterus variegatus | reverse complement strand
GGAAAACAATTTGGAGGTTTCTCGAACAACTACAGATAGATCTTCCATATGATCCAGCAATCCCTCTTTTGGGTATATATCCAGAGGAATGGAAGTCATCATGTCGAAGGGACACCTGCACTCCCATGTTTACTGCAGCTCAGTTTACCACTCTCTGTTTAAACCCATCCTCCACGCTACTTTTGAATATTTATCCCTGACTTCCTATGAGTTCTGCTTAGCTGCTTTGAATGATCTTTCTCCATTTCCACATCAACAACAGCTTGTGTGTATGCGCAGGTAAATCCTGGCATAAAGTTAGTTCTGGAAGAGCTTTGTATTCAAAAGAACATCATTTTTCCTTCAAAAGCATTGAAAAATAATATGAATCTATACTGAATTCCCTAGAAGTAGGGCTAACAGGATTACACAACCAGCAAGACTTTCTAAACATACACATACACACACATACACAACTATACACACACCTATGTCAGAACTTATCAAATGGTGCATTTAAATGTGCATACTTTATTGTATGTCAATTATACCTCAATAAATAAATTAACATATTTGTGCCCTTGATTTCCTGTTTATTTCTTAACCCATTACGTTTTGGTTTCTAATCCCTGTTGCTTAGAGAAATAGCTTAAGCAAGATCTTTATTAATATTTGAATTGTCAAATGCAAAAAAAAATATGTTTTTCATCTTTATAGTATGAAAACAGTCAGGTGCATTTGACACTTGTGATAAGTCCCATTTCTTGAATTCTTTCTATCGGCTGGTTCCTGTCACACTGTGGTCTTGCAGGTCTCATCTTTGGTGTGTACTGTCCCTTCCCACCTGATTTCAGAACCGTGGTTATTTCCCAGGATTCTGCCCACCCTCCACCTCGACTCTCAGAATCTAACTGTCTCATGCCTGCTGGGGACCCACAGCAACATTCCCAGCATGAGACCTACTTTAATCTTCAGAGTTTAATTTCCAAAGACTGGATGGGCATCTCCATTTCTATTTCTCAGAAAAAAAAAATGCTGAGTTTCAGCACAATGAATTAAAAACTGAACTCACTCTTAAAGAAAATCACCCTCCCACACTAACAGCTTCAGTTGTAAAGTTTGTCACCTACTATCCCCAGGAATGACCCTCGTGATGTCACCTTGTGTCAGGTCCTCACCATTTCCAGCTTATATCATTCTACCTCCTAAGCAGCCCCTCTGCTGCCAGCCAATTGCTCATCAAGCCCACGTTTCACACCCATTGCCCTCTCCTGCTGCAAACTTTACTGTGGCGCTCTGTGAACTGCAGGATGAAACGTAGACACCTCATCGTGGCAATGAAGATGCACAACCTTCAGAAGTCTCCCTTCTCTATCTGGTTCACAAACATCTACACTCACTTACTGCTGCAAACACTGCTCCAGCAAGAGGAAGCAGCTGTTAGTTCTGTACCCACACCACGTCTTTGTTCCCTTTGTCCTGCTGCCTGGAATGCACAGTCCCCTTCTCTTCCTCTGCGTAATGTCCACTGTCTGGTCAGATTCAGAGTAAGAGTTAACAGCTCCTTGAAGTCTTATTTTCCTGCTCACCCCCTCAACCACACCACATGCACTCCTGTTCGGTCACTCCAGAAGCTGTTTTTAGTGCCCCCAATAACATGGTTTGATATGCATCCCTCTACTAATTATTTATTTATGCTGTCATCAATTTTCTTCCAGAAGGATTTAAGTTCTTTTATTCCTAATGTCTAACATGTCTCAGGTACTGTGATAATATCTTTACAATCAATTATTCCTCAAAAGATTTCTTTAAATCAAGTATCTGCATTTTTAGGGGATAATGAAGAAATAGTGACTTCAGGAGGTTAATTAAATAACTTAACCAGTTGCTAATTGGGAGATATGGGATTTAAACCATCTATGTAACTACAGAGTGTAAGCTCCTAATTACTACTCTCTGGCCATGTGTGTCTATACTCATGTATATTCATGCACTCTATACTCTAGTGTGCTCTCTCAATTGGAAACAAAAATAGCCTTTCTGTAGAAACAATTCTGAAAATTCATCTGCTTTATTTTGGTCAAAGTTTCATATTGAGAAATCAATATGTCTGGTCAATTTTATTCTCCAATGACTCCATTTGTTCCTCAGCTTTCAAAACAGAAAAAAGCATGGCACTGAATACTGTGAAGAAATCTCAGATAAAGCACATTCTGATAATTGGGAGGAGTCTGATATACAATACAATGAGTTTGTGGTGGAGTAGACCATGAAAAGAGGACTGAGCTGATTATAAAATTTTAGAATAGGTCCAGAAAAGAAAAGGGAGATTGGGAAATGAACCCTTGGTTGAAATGTTGGTAAAGACTTAATGCTTAAATCTCCTTAGGGACAACCTGAAGGTACACCAAACTGAAAGGCAGGTTAAGAAAACACGTGAGTCAATGTGAAAGAACTATGTGAGGTGACTTCTAATGTCCATGGCACTTGGGAATCCTGAGGTAGCATGCCCCCCGGAGCTCAGAGTTCAGAGATAAGGCATTGACTTTGTGTGTGCATGTACTTCATTTTATCTTTGGTTTGAAGAAAGTTTAATTTGGGCATGCATTAAAAGAAGACAAAATAGGGGCCGGCCCGGTGGCGCACTGGATACTGCGCCGCTTGGGAAGCGCGGCGGCGCTCCC
>NW_007734084.1:33130-33922 GCF_000696425.1 Galeopterus variegatus | reverse complement strand
ACAAGTATTTTCTAACTACATTTTCAGCCTTCCCTATACAATTACAGCCTTTAATTTAAAATCATATTGGCTTGTTGAATACATAACTTCCAAATGCAACTCTCCATTTCTTGACTTCCATAACTGATTCAAATCAACTTTCCCAAGGAGAACAACTAAAAATTAGATAAGTTCTTTAAAAATCAAAGGCGTGGACTGCCCTCAATGCAACCTGGATGGAGGGACCTTGATCTCAGAGAGGAGAAAAGAACATTTGGGTGAGCTCGACATGGCATGCTTCCTTTCCTTTGGAAATATTTGTCTGCCTGAGCCACGTGGCTCAGTAGCTGAACAGAAAAAGCAAGAGCTAAAAGATTAGGTGGCTGAGAAGACTTTTCTGCAACCTTCTCAATGCAGAAATCAAAATTGAGGTTCAAGGCTGGTGAAGTTAGAGGGTCCCTCGCAACTACCCCAGTCATTCAGCTGGAGCCCCTGTAGGACTAAACCCTAAAAGTAATGGCAAACTGGAAATATTGTGACTCTCTCTAAGACTGAAGAAACTGAGTTTCAAATCAACTCAAGCTAGACAATATTAAGATCAACTATGTCTAGATGAACTCATTGCCATTTTGAGAAACTAAAAAATATTTAAATTAATAATGGATAAATTGTGTTCATGGATTATAAGTCAGAAAATTGTAAAGATGTCAGTTCTTTCCAAATGGATCTATAGATTGAATGTGATCCCAATCAACATCCCAGTGGACTTTTAGTGGAAAGTGGCAATTACTTGTAAAATTTACATGGAAATGT
>NW_007734084.1:30216-31819 GCF_000696425.1 Galeopterus variegatus | reverse complement strand
AACATCCCAGTGGACTTTTAGTGGAAAGTGGCAATTACTTGTAAAATTTACATGGAAATGTCAAGAATTAAGAATAGCCAAGATCATCTTGACAGAACAAAACTGGGGTGCTAGAGATATGCTAATAAGGAAAGAAATGAGGTACCTGCCACTGTAGGGCTCACATTCTTATGGGAACACTCAAATTTGAGAATAGGTTTTTTTCAAAAGAAAGTGTACAGGGTATGTAGAAAATGCTACCTGGTCTTGGGAGCCTCCTGGGAAAAGCACCCTTTAATCTAAGTGCTCAAGTATGAAGCTTAGTTACTTAGGTGAGGAGGAAAGGTAAGATCATTCTAGGAGAGGAAAGACGTGGTGAGAATTCCCTGAGAACAAGAGAAGGCTTATAAAGTGGGGTGACAGGGGCAGTGGGAGCTTGTATGACTATGGGTAGGTAAGCAGGGGCTAAAACTTGAACAGCCCTAGAGGGCATATTAAGGAATTTGTTTTAGAGGGCTCATCTCTCCCAGGGAGTAGAAAGATAAGATTTGCATCACCAAAAGACTTCAAAAGAGTATTCTATCTGCACTGCGGAAGATCTAGTATAGAAGTTGAGAAAGTAGCCCAGTGGGTCTTCCCACAAAGTTTAGGATAGAAATGGCAATTGTGGTAGGAGAGAAGAGTCCATGCAGTCAAAGGACTGATCAGATGACTGCCCAAGACAAATAAAATGGTTGGTGTAAGTCATTATTCAATGCTGGGGGAAAGCACTGTTAATTTATGGATCCTGGACTACTACAGAGGAAGGAAGGGGGAAAGAGCAAAAAGGGGAAAAGAAAGAAAGAAGGAAAGGATGGAGGAAAAGATGGGTGGATGGTAAATCAGGATGTCTTTCAGCAAAAAGGAAGAGGAGCAGAAGGAAAGAAAACTTCAAAATTCACAACCAAATGAGTGATTTATAGATAGAAACTGAAACTGCAGTAGAAGTTCATGTTGGAAGTCAAAAAGCAGTCTCAGACTGTCTAGAAAAGGCCCCTTTAGCACAATCGGCATGGGTAATAGCTCTGGAAGCATCAGCCGATGTATTTAATAATATGAAATTAAATCTTAATTATAAGCATTAATAACTCAACAGATCATCAAGAATAAAATATATATGCATTTTTAATTCATTATGTGATATTTTTAAGAGTACTTGTAATTTCTAAGTTATGCATTTCTTACTTTAGCAACTGGAAACATTATTTCCTGTTCCTGGGCACGTGTTTGCCAGAGCATGTGAACTCCAAATCTTACAGGATGGCAAGAGGGAAATTCTTAAGTTAAAATTATATCATAGATAATCCAAAGTAAGTGAGATGCATATTTTTAAAAAATTCAATTTATGTCTTATAACACAGTTATATGAGAGGAGCAATTTGATTTACAATAAAGAGAATAAAGGGTTTCTAGGTTTTGTTTTGTTTTTACCTAAGAACAGCTGTTCCCATTACTGGGCTAGTTTTATTTGTAAGCAGAAATCACTTCTGTGTGATTTCAGGGGTAATGGAAAACAGAGTATAAATCCAACTTCCACCATCTATTCCCTTCTGTCATATTTAACAAGACATTCATAGCTATTTTA
>NW_007734084.1:27553-29908 GCF_000696425.1 Galeopterus variegatus | reverse complement strand
TGTTATACACAATATTGTCACATTGTTCCTAGAAGTGACATTGCCACTACTGCCAAGTTAAAGGTCGTTTTCTTGCTTTAAATTTCTTCTTCATCTCGATACCGCCTGTGAACTTTCTGAATTTCAGCCCATGATCCATTTACGAATTTGTGAGAATTTTATGGAATGAATTCGATGGAAATTAGTGATTTATTGAAGTTATAGGGAGAGGAGTCGAGGGAATTGAGACTGCTGTGTAATGGACCAGAGAGAGGGTGGTTCTCTAAGTGACAGCAAACATTCAGAGGGAAAAAGATTTGGAAATGGAGGAGAAAAGGGAAGCTGAGTTCTGCTGGGTGTCGATGGATTTTTCATCGGCAGATTTGCAGCAGGAGACCTTGGCTACGATGGGATTGCTCAGGTAGAGAGATCAGCAGGAAGACGGCAAAGACCAAAGTCTGAGTGAATCCAAGAGAGCAAGAAGAGAGTGAGAGAAAATGAACCGGAGTTCCAGATGCTCCACATTGCAACCAACACTTGGTATTGTCAGAAGAAATAGAGAGGCCAAAGTAAACCCAAGAAAAAGAGAAGAGAGAAAAGGGTGCACTTGTATACGATTGCAAATGTATTCTCACCAGCTGGCCACAACCCATTCCTCCACTGACACTACCTTCAGTCATTGCATAATTCCGCTGACACGGTCTCCCCATTAGCTCCTGGCCACCCCAGAGCAGAGGCCCTGCTGTCATCTCCATGCCACACTCTACTGGAGGAACCAGTCATCAGCTGCTCCTTACAAACAGCATTTATGACAAACAGGCAGGAAGTGATTATCTAGGAAGCAAATAAATTCAAACTTCAGTGCCTCTCACTTGTATAAACACCCTTCTACAGATTTGTGCCTATGTTAGTATTCATAAATGTACAGTATTTTCACGTGAAGAAAACTCACCAAATTGTATAAGCTATAGGGTCTACAAAACCCAGGTCCACCCATGCATACAGGTTAAATTCACGACATGTTGAAGTTGGAAAAGATCTTAGAGGTCATATGTTTCCTCCAACACTGCAGAAATCACTCTGGCAACATTCCTTAAAAACCACCATCTAAAGAGAAATTGCCAGCTGTGTTTGAAATTTGCTCTGTCCCTTGTCCAGTTTCCCATGTGTAAGTGGGAAATAATATGAATTTCTCAATAAGGTCGTTGTTACAATAAGCACAAAGTGCATCACCCCTTACCTAGCAGAAAGATGGGGTCAAAAGTGATTGTCACTAATATTGTTCTATATTGGAATGTTTCCAGAGATAAAAATCATACCATTTCTTAGGCCAGATGGACACTTTATAAAGGTTAAGGTAGGTCTTTCTTATCATGAGCCGGAGCCTCTATCCCCATAACTTCCTCTAGAACTACATAATTGTTTACTTTTTCTTCAGAAGTTTGAAGAGCCTTCATGTCCTTTAAGTCTTCTAAGAAAATCTGCATCTTTTAACTACTAATTGCACCTGACACTTAGCAAGTTCAGTGAATATTTAAAGTAAGTGAACAAGCAAAGGGATGTACGAAAAACATGGTTCTTTTTAAAATCTGGTGGATTAACTCACTTAGAAAAATCAAGACAATTCAGTCGAAAAAAGAGTGCTAAGAAATAATCACCTTGCGTAATTAGTTCACTGCCTTTTTGCCCTAATGAGAAGAAAGTTGTACATTTTTAAACAATTAATCCTGAGTTTTTGTTACATGAACTTTAGGCAACCCAGGTATCTCTATCCTTGACAGCAGGAATTAGGTGTTACTGAAGTTTTCCTTCTCTACCTGGTCTGGGACCTAGAGGTTTGCATTTAACAGATACTCAACATATACATTTTGAAATTTGAGATATAATCTAGACACAATAATATGTACATATTTTAAGTGTGCAGTGTGCTAAATTTTTGCATATCTATTTACTTTGGTAACCACCACTCAGCTCAGGATAAAACACTGTAGTTACCCCACAAACACGGGTTCCTGTTCTCCCCTCCCTCGTTAATATTTCTAACCAAGTAATTCTCTACATCATAAATTAGCTTCCTCTGTTGTTAACTGATTTGATGAAGTTAAAATAAACACGTGGGTTTATATCTGGGTTCTCTAGTATTTTCCATCAGTCTGTTTTGCTTTCCTTCTGCCAATACCATAATGCCTCGATTTATGTAGATCAATAGGTTTGGAAATCCTGTAATAAGTCTAGAAGTTCAATTTTGCTCTTCTTCAATACTGTTTTATCTACTTTAGGTCCCTTATCTTTAAATAAAAATTTTAAAATTAGCTTGTTAATTTACAGAGACACACACACAAACATACACACCAGGGATTTTGATTGGGAATGCAT
>NW_007734084.1:24950-26840 GCF_000696425.1 Galeopterus variegatus | reverse complement strand
TCTATTACCTTTTTGTTTAATTATACCTTTGATATCATTCTTTCATTGCTTACACTAAAAAAAATTGATCCTTGAGACTGTGTACCTATTACCAAATGCAGGATTTACCATTTCCCACCTTGTTATTGTTGTAATATATTTGACTTCAAAATACGGAATAAGCCCCACAAAGTATCTTTATTATTCATACCTTAAATAGTTAGTATTTTATACGTTCTCATGCATTCACCTGTTCTGGGGATGTTTGTTCTTGGTTACACTTCTGTGACTCAATCACGGATCATTTTCCTTCAGCTTGAACAGTCTCCTTCAGTAGATCTTGTAGCTTTGGATCAGCTGGCAGTAAATTCTCTCAGCCTTTGTCAGTCTAAGTGAATCTTTTTCCACTTTCATTCTTCCATAATTTTCAATCAACATAGAAATCTAGTTTGATAGTTTTTGTTTGTTTCTTTCTTTCAATACCTTAAACATGTCTTTCTATTACCTTCCACCTTCCATTATTTTTCTGTTCAAGTCAGCATCCAATCGCTTTGTCACCCCAAAGGTGATGTTGATTTCACTTCTGGATGCTTTGTACATTTTCTCTTTATCTTTGGTTTTCAGCAGTTTGACTCTCATAGATCTCGCTGGGATTTTCTTTGATTAGGGTTCATTAAATTTCAATATCTTTGATATGTTTCATCAGATTTGGAAAGTTCTTGGCCATGATTTCTTCAAATATTGGTTCTGGTCCTCTCCTGCTAGCCTTTATGCTCTTTCTAGGTATTTTCTATTGACTTGTATTTGATACCATCAGTTTTATTTTCTGCTGTGCCTAGGTGGCTTTTAAACCCATCAAATTACTTCTTGATTTAATATTTCAACAAAATTCATTTCATTCTTTTTTATAGAGTCTAATATTCTTCTACAGTGTTTTATCTTTTCATTCATTTTCCCCATTTCCAGGATAGTTTCTATAACTTATTAATCACNGCTCTTCTTCAATACTGTTTTATCTACTTTAGGTCCCTTATCTTTAAATAAAAATTTTAAAATTAGCTTGTTAATTTACAGAGACACACACACAAACATACACACCAGGGATTTTGATTGGGAATGCATCAAAACAATAGGCCAATTTGAGAAGAATCAATATCTTCAAATGTTTAGTGAATGCATGGTGGAACTTTTCCATCCATTTATCCTTAACCTTTCTGTACTCGTATTTGTTTTATGTTTGAAGGGTGTTTCATGTAAATAGCAAGTAGTTAGGTCTTGTTTTTGTAAGCATCCTGAACATATTTGTCATTTAAGTGGCCATTTATATTTAATGTAATCAANTGCCTTTGTAGAAGTTTGAGCTTATGTTTTCTTCCTTTCGTGAACTTTGAGCTGTGTTCCAGCAGGTAGTTAAATCATTGGTAGATCACCTTACTCCTGCAAAGGCATGGTTTTAGGTGTCTTAGGTCAAATTTGGGGGTTTTTTTTCCCTTAGGGCATCATCCTCACATCTAAGGAGTATCCTTCAGGTGTTCTCAACAAAATGTTTGAGGTGTTCACCAAGGTCTTTCCATTCTGGCTGGACCCAGTTTCCTGCATCTCCTCAGAACTAGAACCTCTGCTCAAATTTCAGCTTCTCAGCCAGTGCAACCCATCAGGCCTCCAGAATGGTCCCCCTGGGCACATGCCAGCCTAGGAGTTCAGCCAACTTCTGGGTTTCCTTTCTGTGCCCCCTCTCTTTCACTGTGCCCTCTCCTTGAAATCTCAGTTACATCTACAGCTCCAACCTCTTGAGCTATGTGTCCTCTGTCCAGTGAAACTATAGTTCCCTGCTTGGTCTCAACCTCCCAGTACTTCTGCTGAAAAAATATATGCCCCTAGGGAAAAAATCACCAGCTCACCCTATGTTTT
>NW_007734084.1:23949-24720 GCF_000696425.1 Galeopterus variegatus | reverse complement strand
GACTCTGTCTAAACTGTTAGTTTCTAGTTTGTTCAATGCAAGCATATAATTTACATTTATCTTGTCCATAAAGATAACGGGAAGGTTGGCTGGAATCAGGAAATACCATATGTATAAATTTACTGGCTATTGAAAAAGAGAAATGCCATGGGTCTGGTATAATATTTTTACTATATTTTAGTCGTTTCCTTTTCTTTACTGATTACTCACAAGTGGTTTAGTTCATGATCTTCTCTAGAATATTTCCAAGTCAATCTTACACTTTCTCAGTGTACCGATAACAGAATAAACTTTTTTTCTCTTTCTGAAAACTAAAATATCCCTGTTTGTTCATTCCTTTGCCCCCTATCTGTTCTGATGCATTTACCAAATATTGTCTAAGGTACTCCTGCTCCCACAGGTCAATAGCATTTCTATGTAATGGGAAAGATATTTGAATCTGAATTTATGTTCCTCTTACTACCTGTATAATGGGCCATTTACTTCTTTCTTTAAATTGTTGTCTTTCTATTTTATTAAATGGGGATAAAATACCTGTTTGAATGTTTGTGTTGAAGATAAAAAATATATATATGAAGGCAACTATTATATTCCCACCTGAGAGGCATCTGAACAAGATGACTGCTGTATCAATATTATTATTATCATCTCAGTATCCTGCATGCAATTTACCTGAAAATGGATATTTGAATTATTTTAAGTAGCCACGTGCTTTTTTACTAGCTTTTTTCCTATCATGACCTCAATTCTCTCTAAGAAATGTTTAGTTCT
>NW_007734084.1:22098-23501 GCF_000696425.1 Galeopterus variegatus | reverse complement strand
GCTTTTTTACTAGCTTTTTTCCTATCATGACCTCAATTCTCTCTAAGAAATGTTTAGTTCTTCCTAGAGGAGACTATAATCTCAGAAGGGAATTTGTATACTTAGATTTCTCTAATCTCTTGACGTTACTTATTTTTCAAACAAAAGCTCTGGTGTTTCCTGCTGAGCTTCTTGCTCTAAATGGGATTAAAATCAGTTTGCCATCTTTCGTATTGTTAAAAGTTTCATTTCATACTGTATTCTAAATTTTTCTTTCTTTTTTTTTCCTGCATGCCTCCTTCCTTCCATCTTTCCTTCTTTCCAGAGTTACCACCATTGTTTGTCTAGCTTATGGGATCTTCCTATACCATCTTCCCTGACATGCTTTTTTAAAAGCCTCTAGAGTGCTGGGAAACAGTCTCACTGGCATCTTCGCAACTTTGGTATCTGTCCACTTTTCCTTATTTAGTTAGCTGACAGCGGCGTATAGTAAGGAATCCTTTTTTTCCTTTCTCTCTCTCACACCCTTTCATTTAAGTTTCTGAATCCTCCTGAGTTACATATGAGCTTTAAAAGTCTGGCTAGCAATATTAAACCTTTTTTAAAATTTATTATCTGATTTTAAAAATGTGTGTGTGTGTGTGTGTGTGTGTGTGTGCGCGCGCGCGCGCGCCTTTTTCATGGACGCTCATTTCCTTCTCTCCTAAGGTGTAGACTTCTTGGGGAGGAAAAGCCAAAAAATCCTCTCCCCTCCTGCTCTGCATAAAGAGACTCTCCCTTAACGTCAGCATGTGCAATAGATTGTTCTCTGGAGAAAGGTTTTCAAAGGAGTCGTGCATGGTAACTGAGCAGGGCTTCATTCATGGGTAAGCAGTGCCCAAGGAATCGACTTCCTTCCGACCCTTCTAAGCAGTCCAAGAAAACCAATTTACAAGAGAACACTAGATGCGCGGACCATGCACATGTGTCCTTGAAGCCCTGGGAGCGCCATCTGGGAACACGTGAGCCCAGGCTGGGTGGGTGAGGCTCCCGGCTCTGCAGCTTCGTGCCCCGAGCCCACCCCCGGGAGCCCCTGGGATCTCCCCCAGCTGGCTTTCCTCGCCCCCCTGCCAGGCGGAGACCGCACAGCGGGGCGGGCACGGGGGACAGGAGCGGGGACACTGGGCATGCTCAGAAGCCGGGCAGGTTTGGGTCTCGACCAGGCGGCGTGTGCATGACACCCGCGCTCGCAGCCCTGGGAGGAGGCGCGGCCAGCGGTGGCCACGACCGCCACCAGCCGGCAGAGGAGGAGCTCGTGGGGAGGGACAGACCCACCTCCCCCTTGGAGAGCCTGTGTCTGCTTTTGGAAAAGGGACATAGGAGATAAAGGACAAGGGAAGAAGGAAGAAAAAAAAAAAGTGTGGGGGGCCACCGAGGCAAAGGGC
>NW_007734084.1:19563-21030 GCF_000696425.1 Galeopterus variegatus | reverse complement strand
AGGGACGAGGGAGGCCGGTCTGTCGATTGGGGTGGGGGTGGCACCTCGAGAGCGCGATCAGGTGCAGAGTTGGAGCTCCCGGAGTCAGGGTGGGAATGCCGGGGGGGACACCCAAGGGCCGGGGAAGGGACAGGACGAATGCGAGCGGTGGCCGCGAGACAGCCGGGGACGCCCCACCCCGCAGTCCTTCGCTTCGGGGACACGAAGTGTCCGGGCGAGAAGAGCCACCGGGCTGGGTGCGTGGTCGTGTGCCGGCGTGGGTTATGCGCGTGTGTCCCCCACCCCCGACTTGGTGTCCTGCTGTTTTTGAAAAGGCAGACACCCTCCAGCCTCCAGCGGGTCGCTTGTTCGGATTGCATTTTAGGGGGCGACGGGGTCCCTTTGGCACTTAGAGTAACACTCGGGCGAAGGGACGTAGCCCGGGTGCGCGTCTTTACTGAGCCAGTGTAGACGGAAAGTCTACACGGGCAGAGCGGTGGCTGCTAGACCACACCGGATCTCCTCTCTGGAACCGTCTCCCTGCACAGCCTCCTTATGGCCGGGTGCATTTCTGAGCGTTTTTAAACGGCGGGGGGCGAGGGGACAGTTACCACAGGCACATGTCTCCTTCGCGACGTTCGGGGTGCAATTGTGACCCTGTTCTGCGAGCTCGTGCATGTGTGCGACTCTCCTTGCACGCGGGTTGCAAGTGGTGGAAGCAGCAGAGCTTTAGGAATTACATCCATATGGACAGATTTCAAGAACGCAAACCTTCATTTGTCTGCAAGTGTCATTTGAGCCTGTCCCAAAGCTGTAAGGGGATGTTTCCCGCTGTTCGTATTGACAATGTGAACGTATGGATCTCCTTGGGAGGGAAATATGTTTATCAGGGTGATTGTGTTGTTATTTCCCCAGGTGCTTTGCAAAAACCTTTCCTTTCTCCCTTGGCCTCTGAGTTCAACAGGAAAGATAACCTAATTCTCTGCATTACTATTTGAAAAATAATTTTTTAAAAGCCTGTTTCATGATGGTGTAGTCCAAATCATTTTATATTGTGAGATTGTTCTATTGCATGAACCATTCATCACTATTTCCTGTGTTTAAAACAACGCCCGTGTATTTACTTAAGAGAGAGACCCTGTGTAAGAACAGACAGTTCAGAATTGGGGAAAGCTGAGCCTAGAACAAATGCGTGCATATAGGCAGGGTGGTTCATAAAGGGGGACAAAAAAGAAACTTAGACCTTTCTGTTCCAAATATTGTGGGCTAGTGTTGGGTGCACCCTCTTGTTAGGCGAGCTGGTATTGCGAGCTGTACATTTACATCGATGTGACTCTTCAATGTGTGTTCCAACATGCCACAGAAATCTGGTTCACATCATCCACGTCTACCACTGAATAACCTACTTTAGATTTTGTTTACCTGGTTTGACTCAATTAGCTTGATAATAATTAGCTATTGTTGAGCTAGAAAGCGCGTTATTTTTAA
>NW_007734084.1:16955-18419 GCF_000696425.1 Galeopterus variegatus | reverse complement strand
ATTTTTCTTCCTGAAGTGAGAAAAAAGTAAAATGTCACTTCCAAAGTATCATTTATTTCTGGAGATTATTTAGTCATGAATAAAAGTTCTTTAGGGTGTACTTTATAAAGACAAATAATGTACAAAGGTTCTTCAAAAAGTTCATGGAAAGATTTGTTTTATCTTTTAATCCTATTTTCCCACAAACTTTTTGAAGTACACTTGTATTTTCTAACACAAAGAAAATTTATTTTAAGCTAGGTTATGTAAAAACATAAACTTCTTTTCATGATATTTTAGCTTTTAATTGCAGCCAACCTGTTGAAAGTAAGCCTGGAAAAATAAAATGTGAAATTGACAGAGCTAGAATTTCTTGTAACCACACTAGTAAATCAAATAGACAGAAAGTTAAATGATATGATTAACAGCAAAATTGCCTTGTGCATTTGCAAGTTAGAAAGTAATAATTTTTTTCATATTTTTACCTAAAATGTCCTGTCATTTCCTGAGCCACCATATTGCTCCTGCCTATTAACAATTAATATGGCAATTAACAATCAACATATTAAATAACAGTTTCATATGGCTGAATTAGTTTCTTACTTCTCAATGGCCGAGATATTTTCAGTGTAACTATTAAGAAACTGGGTCCTGTTAGTAGTGTCGGCAAGTTGATGTTGGGAACAGCTGTGGTATAGTGGCACTTCAGAGAAGAAATGAATGAACTCTGAATCATTAGAAGATGGAGACTCTGATCAAAATGCAGAGAGATGCATCTATCCTTCACTTAGGGAACCTAATTTTCTGTCTTCATATGTTATAACTAATAGCATTATCCTCACAGTGTGGATTTTAAGTACCAGCGAGTAACTGGAAATGTCTTATATAATATGTTTGTGAATTTAAAATACATTTTCCTTGCAGCAGAATATTAAAAAGGTATATATGGCTCCAAAAAAATTAATCAAGTCCCTCTACCATATTTATTTTTAAAAGTTAGTCAGTGTAATAAAATGTGCCTTATACTTAATCATATGCAGCATTTTCCTAGATTTGATATCGGTGAAGTGCTCCACCGGGTTCTTTACCTATATGGCTCATTGAGTCCAGCGGAAGCCCTGTCCTGGTTATTGGCCTTTTAGAACTTTGGGATAGAATTTCAACCTCAGTGGAAAGTTTTGATCTTCTGAAGAGATCATCTAATGAGTTGGACAGGAGGCAAAACCAGTGGGATTGAAGTTAATTTCCTGGGTCTGACGGGCTCTCTCCTCTACATGAAGGAAATGTCCTGGTTCAGCCCAAATGCAGACAGTGTTCGAGATCAGTCATGTCTGAGCGGCTTCCTCCCCAGCTCCCCAGGAGGGTCTGTGCAGGGCTGAGCCCAGCACCTGGGGGCTCTGTTGGCATCTAAATTGCCTAACAGTTGGGTGGCCTGGGGCATGTAGACCTGCATTAGAATTGTCTTCAAGCCAAAAAAAAAAAAAA
>NW_007734084.1:13804-16541 GCF_000696425.1 Galeopterus variegatus | reverse complement strand
AAAAAAAAAAAAAATACAAATAGTTTTGTTGCAGCAAAGCTGCTGAAAATATGGAACCACGATGTGCCTTCTGTGAAAACCCTGTGACCTCCCCAAGCATTTCCTTCGCCAGCGCACACACAGAGGCAATATTAGTTGCCCTGTCTACACTGCAGGGTGGTTTTGAGGATTGCATGCGTGTGGAGGTGCTTTTTGAGCAGACTCTAAAGCACTGTGAAATGCATGCATGATTTGGAACCACATCCCCCTCAATACTCTTTGGGTGCACAGAGCATCAGTGGGTGGTGGCCCTTGTCATGGGCCATCATTGCTTGGTCACTGGTCGCTCTGTGTTCCTTTTTATCCAGAAGTGTTGGCAGCTTGCAGATTTCCCAGCCTCTTGCATGGTGTCCCCTTTGGGCTGGCGATGTGTGTCCTCGCACCTGTTGGAACTTCCTGCTCACACCCTCCAGAGGCTGAGGACTCTGGCTGACGTGCACCTTCTCGCACCTCCTCTGCTGAGGCTGCGGCTACAGCTTGCCACCCTGACCCAGACCCAGGCTCCCCTGGTGAAGACAGGAAGCCAACAGAAGGAATGGTCCGAACCATGGCCATCTTCTCACCAATTATGTCGGCTCATCCTGAAGCCACGCAGAATACGAAGACATTGAGAAAAATGATGGTCGAAAAACAGACAATACAATTAGACAGATGGTGGTTTGCAGATGTTCTGGGGGCTTTGAGGCCTTGGCTTCCCAGCTCTGCTCTGCATGGGACTCAAGGATCCTTCATCTCTGCAGACCATGGAAGATGCAAGCCTGCGTTCCATCCACCTGCCCTAACCCTAGTGAGCTCCAGTAATTCCCATGCCCTGCTAGCCTCAGTTTCTCTAACCCTGTCATATGTACCATTTCATAGGACTAAGCTTCTCATGTGTTCTCAATTCAATGCACATTTTCAGTACTGGACTTAACATCTTGCCTGGAAAGGCTTTAGCTATGACCCTGACAGTCATCCTTGCTTTTGCCGAGAACTTCTCTCCAGGAGCAAGACCCCATTCTTTGTATTCTCAGTCCCTGATTCAACTCCCAGGTGGACGAGCTCCCGGACATAAGGCACAGCCACCCTCCTGTCGGTGTGTCATTTCTGCCTGGAGACTTGGGCTGCCAAGTTCCCCTTGACAAATGAAATCTCCTTGTCTGTCATTGTTGGCAGGATCAAATCTCAAGTCTCCACACACCCCCCGGCCTCTGTAACTTGAGTTGCTGATTCTCCACTACCGGATTAATCCTTCATTAGCTCATTTGTTCTGGCTCAACCCTAGTCCGTTCCCGTCCTCACTGTTCCCTTGATGTCTGGCACACTGGCTGAGCTGTGACATTGTGCCCTCAGTCACCTCTACCACAGGAAGGGCACCGGTGTAGACATCCTGGTTCAGGCAGGATATCCTCCAGTTACTGCTGATCAGATAAAATTCAGGTGAGTTTAACCCAAAGTAAGATATTTTCAGCCTATTTCAGAGAGCAGCCCCAGACCGAGGGGTTACCAGATATCTGCTTTAGGAGACCTGCCTTCATAGGTGTGATGCTTTTCTGCTGAAGCTTTCTACAGTGTCACAGGTAGCTAAGGCCATGCAATTAGATTTATATTCAAATATCCAGTCACTGAGCTGTATAGCAAAAGGGATCAGTCTTCATCTACCCTTTTATTTTTATTTTATTATGATTTTTTTTCCTATATTTTTAAACTTGTCACTTTGGAATGCATCCCCTTCCACTAGAATTACCCACCGGATTCAGACTGGAGAGAAATGTGGTTGCTGCTAAGTTCAGGCTGGTTCTTGCTCACAGCCATTTGAAATTCCCCTGAACCAGCTCTCACCTCCATGGGACTCCAACCCAGGGGCATTTCACAGACTCAGAAGTATTATTAGGCTCTTTGTTTCAAATCAACAATATTGTGGATGATTTTATATATCTGTATATTTATATAAAACTGTAATTTAACACACTAATGTTTCTCATTTTCAGTGTTCTTAGTGCAAAATACTCTAAAAAGCACAACTTTTGTTATGTGGTGGTCCCTCAAACCATTTACATGGAAAAAAAGCTCTTATGCAGGAAATACACGTGATGACTCTCCTGTTCTCTTTGCCTGTGATTTCTGACACACACAGTTAAGTGTCCCACCTGTGTGAAGAGGGGCCTGCAGGGGACTAGAATGGCCACAATGTTCCTTTTCTTCTCTCCTTACCCCCAAATCCCTCCCATCACGCAAGGACCAGCCAACCTTCTGCAGCTTTCTCTGAGTGCAGCTATCACTCCGATATCTCTGTGATAAATTATTTTAAATCACTTATATCTAGAGAAGACTCTAGAAGCCTATCCGACTGAGCAACTCCAAGTCCCATCCCTTTCCTCTGAATTCTGGTGGTAAATACTATCTATAATACTAAATCTGACACTCAAGGATAAGCCAGGTAGTATTTATGTTGATTCTCTCCAAAGAAGATAACTTCATAATTACTTGTTGGAGTAGAATGATCAACCTCTATCTCTGTCCCTCTCTCTTTGTCTAATCCATCTCTGCTGGTCACTTACACACGTGGACATCTGTCTCTGCTGTCATGCTTTCCTGTGCAGTTACCTAATGCGCCGGGAACCGTGGACGTTCTGTTTCGGGAGCACAGGAAGGGTGAGCCGAGAGCTCTGCCTTCCAGGAGTGTATGAACAGCCTGAGGCCAGAGTGGCTCCACAAA
>NW_007734084.1:12752-13772 GCF_000696425.1 Galeopterus variegatus | reverse complement strand
CTCTCCAAAGAAGATAACTTCATAATTACTTGTTGGAGTAGAATGATCAACCTCTATCTCTATCCCTCTCTCTTTGTCTAATCCATCTCTGCTGGTCACTTACACACATGGACATCTGTCTCTGCTGTCATGCTTTCCTGTGCAGTTACCTAATGCGCCGGGAACCGTGGACGTTCTGTTTCGGGTGCACAGGAAGGGTAAGCCGAGAGCTCTGCCTTCCAGGAGTGTATGAACAGCCTGAGGCCAGAGTGGCTCCACAAATCCCAGTGGGAAGGGATGCTGCATTAATTTCCTAGGGCAACAGCAATTTATTAGGTCACACTTCTGGAGGCCGGAGTCTGACATGAAGGTGCATGCAGGACCACACTCCCTCTGAAGATTCTAGAAAAGAATCCTTCCAGCTCTGGCACTGTCTGCATTCCTTGACTTATGACCACATCGCTCCAGGCTCTGCCTCTCTGCTCACACAGGCTTCCTCCTCTTCTTTCTGTGTCTCCGTGTCTGTGCGTCTGTCTTATAAGGATACATGGGATTGCATTTAGGCCCCACCCAGAAAATTCAGGATAAACACCTCCTCTCAAGAGCTTTAACTTCAGCACATCTCTTGCCATATAAGGTAGTCACAGATTCCAGGGAATAGGAGGTGGGCATGTCTTTTTGCAGGGGTGGGGGGTAGCACCATTCACACCATGACAGATGGCATCGGTGGACAACGTTCTATGTCATGACTCTCTGTTCGTGTTCTTCAAACTGTGCAGTCTGGACGCTTTGAGGAATGAACCATCCCAGGGCGGCTCATTCCTTTTACAGTGAGCAGAGAGAGGCAGATCCTCCTCCTACGGAGCCACAAATCTGATTCTTACTCACTGTGTTTCTTTGCCTTCCTAATAATTCTGAGAATCGCGATGAGAACACTTCTGATCTTTCTTCCAGAAGAAAATCTTTCAAATTGATTCAGCCGGGTCTTCGGCGCCACTTCTCATTTTTCATGTTCATTCTTTTTTTTTTTTTTTTTTTTTT
>NW_007734084.1:9014-11044 GCF_000696425.1 Galeopterus variegatus | reverse complement strand
AACCCCCCCCCCCCCCACACACGAGTAGTGGCGCCACCTACTAGACCCGGGGAGAACCTGAGTCTGTGCCTCCTCCTTCTAATGCTTCCCCCGCACCCTTGCTCCCACTCTGACAGGCTCGCCTTCCCCCCAGAACTCAAGACCAAACCCCTTTCATGGCCTATGTTCCTTTCTCTACCAGTGATATGTATAATTGGAAGAACCAAAATCCTTCTTTTTCTGAGAAACCTCAGGTTCTCATTTGTCTTTTGGAGACTGTGTTCTTTACTCATCAGCCCACCTGGAATGACTTTCAGCAACTCCTGTAAACCCTCTTCACTTCTTTTTTTTTTTTTTGTCTTTTTTCGTGACCGGCAACGGATCACAACCCTCAGTGTCGCGCCCGTACCGGACCGGGACCGGCTACGGGATCACAACCCTCGGTGTTGCTCCCGCACCTCACTCAGCCAGTGAGCAGCCGGTCTGTATGTGGGATCCGAACCCTCGGCAGGAGCGCCGCCGCGCTTCCCTAGCGGCGCACTGTAGCAGTGCGCCACCGGGCCGGCCACTTCTGAGGAGCATGAACACATTCATCATGTGTCATTAAAGGCTATTCTCAGCAGAGATGGACAACCTTCTGATAATCCTAGCCACCTTGAGTGCATATTTCCCCTTAGCTGGCCTAGTTGGGACCCCAACGCCAATCAAGGTAAGGAGGCTCTTCACCACTATCACCAGACTCTCCTTAGGGGACTCCGTGCAGCCACCCAGAGGCCCACAAACCTTTTGAAAGTAAGTGAAACAATACAGGGACCAAGCAAGTCCCCAGCCACTTTTCTGGAGCATCTCATGGAAGCTTATAGGGTCTACACTCCTGTGGACCCTGAGGCCCCAGAAAACAGGCGTGCAATAAATATTGCCTTTGTTACCCAGTTAGCCCCAGATATTAGGAAGAAACTTTAGAGACAAGAAGGGCTTGAAGTGAAACTGTTGTCTGAGCTGGTCTAAATAGCCCAGAGGGTCTATAATGCCAGGGATAGCCCAGAGGAGAAACAAACAAAAAGAATGGCTAAGATAATGGTGACCACACTCACCGAGTCTCAAAGAGTTACAGCAGAGGGACCCAAGGGTATGAGACCACAGCCAGGACAGAAGGGAAACTTCATTGGAAAGTCCAGGCTCCCCCTAGAGAGAGATCAATGGGCCTTCTGTAAGGAAAAAGGTCATTGGAAGGACAAATGTCCCCTACTGAAGAAGAGCACCCATGTCCTGCAGCTAGACAACTCTGAGGATTGACAGGGCCAGGGCTCCATACTTATCAGCCCCCAGGAACCCAAGGTAACTTTACAAGTAGGGGGCAAACCAGTGGACTTCCTCACAGACAAAGGGGCCACTTATTCTGTTTTAACTAAAATGGATGGATATTTACCTACTGGAAAGACCTTGGTACAAGGGGCTACAGCAAAGCTTCAATCCTTGGTCCAACCCTTGGACCAATGCAAGAATTACCAACCTGGGACAAGGGACTATTACTCACTCCTTCCTTGTCATGCCGGATTGCCCATACCCATTGCTGGGGAGAGACTTATTGCACAAGCTGCTGGCCACTATAACTTTAAGGAGGATGTGACGGAACTGACATTTAATTCCCTACCTCCTGCTCAGATAATGATAACATGCCCAATCAGTGAAGAATATATAATAGCCATGAAGGCTTCCCACATTGACTCTAGTTCCACCTTGGAGGAGCTAAAATGGGAGATCCCGAGAGTGTGGGCAGAAATGAAGCCCCCAGGCCTGGCCATCCACCGACCTCCCATTGTGGTTCAGCTTACTAGCCAGGCTACTCCTATTTGAGTAAAGCCATATCCAATTCCCTTGGAAGCCAGGCACGGGATAGCCATCCACATCCAAAGGCTGAGAGAATCTAAAGTTCTAACTCCATGTAAGTCAGCGTGGAATGAATACTCCTCTTATTCCAGTACAAAAACCAGGTACTTCAACTTCCAACCTGTCCAATATCTACGAGAAGTGAACAAATGTGTGCAGAC
>NW_007734084.1:6045-7295 GCF_000696425.1 Galeopterus variegatus | reverse complement strand
AGCCTGGTAGTGCCTCACTCTGTGCAAGTTCTCCTGAGAAGTACGCCCGAACATTGGCTCACAAATGCCTGCATCACTCAATATCAGGCTTTCCTTTTAGAGCAGCCCTGAATAAAGTTTCTTAAGACCACAGCTCTGAATCCAGCAACTCTCCTTCCAGACGATGACCCAGAAGAGCCTCTTCATGACTGCCTCGAGACTATACAGACCCTCCAAGGACTCTGACCTGATCTGACTGACGTGCCTTGGCCAGACCCTGATGAGGTGATGTTCATGGATAAGAGCAGCTTCATCTCCAATGGAATCAGGTATGCTGGGGCATCTGTACTCACACTAGAACGAGTCATCTGGGCACAGGCTTTGAGCCAAGGGACATCTGCTCAAAAGGCTGAACTCATAGCCTAACACAAGCTTTGGTACGTGGAAAAGGCAAGACTGTCAACATCTATACTGACAGTGGGTATGCATTTGCTACAGCCCATGTCCACGGGGCCCTCTACAGGCAGAGAGGATTAATAAACTGAGGTTCCAGGAAATGCTGTGGCAGACCCAGCAGCGAAGGAGGCTTCGCTAAAACCACTGGGGCCATCAAAGTCCTTAATAGTCATGCCGGCACCCCAACCGCCACCAGTCCCACATTACACTGAAGAAGAAATTATATGTGCCAGAGCCTTGGACACAAAGGACAATGATACCGGTTGGAAAATTTTACCAGATTGCCAAATATATTTACCTAAGGCATTAGGAAGGTTATTAATAAAGCAACTACACCAAGGGACANCCAGGTACTTCAACTTCCAACCTGTCCAATATCTACGAGAAGTGAACAAATGTGTGCAGACCTTCCATCAAACTGTCCCTGATCCCTACACCCTCCTCAGCCTGCTGTCACCATCCCACAAGATCTACGCTGTGCTAGATCATAAAGATGCCTTCTTCAGCCTGCCGCTGTCCAAGGTAAGCCAGCCTTTATTTGCTTTCGAATGGACAGACCCGGAGAGGGGATATTCAGGACAACTGACATGGACCCGGTTGCCTCGAGGGTTTAAAAATTCACCAACTTTTTTTGACGAAGCATTGAGCCAAGACCTCATGCTATACTGAAAACAACATCCTGAGGTCACTCTACTATGGTATGTGGATGACCTTTTGCTGGCCACTAAAGACAATGAGACCTGCAAGGAGGCCACAAGAGGCTTATTATGGGAATTACAAACCCTGGGATATTGAGTCCCAGCTAAAAAGGCCCA
>NW_007734084.1:2245-4044 GCF_000696425.1 Galeopterus variegatus | reverse complement strand
CCAAATATATTTACCTAAGGCATTAGGAAGGTTATTAATAAAGCAACTACACCAAGGGACACACCTCGGGTCTACTAAATTGACAGAACTGTTACAGAAAAACTATTATATCCACAATCTAGACAAAGTAACCAAAGACTTTATACAATGCTGTGAAATTTGCTCACAAGTAAATCCAGGACCAAAGTCTGGGGTGCCTACAAGAACCAGAGCACGAGGGTCAAATCCCAGAGAACACTGGGAAGTTGACTTTACAGAGGTAAAACTGAGACAATATGGGTATAAATATCTTTTGGTATTTATAGGCACCTTTTCTGGGTGGGTGGAGGCTTTTCCTACAAAGACTGAGACTGCTCAGACAACACTTAAGAAATTATTACAGGAGATTATTCCCCGATTCGGCTTGTCTACAGCTTTGGGGTCTGACAATGGCCTGGCTTTCATAGCCCAGATCTCTCAATTATTGGCAAAAGCCTTACAAATAAAATGGAACTTACATTGTGCTTATGGACCACAAAGTTCAGATCAGGTAGAAAGAATGAACCAGACTCTAAAGGAAATCTTAACCAAATTAAAATTAGAGACTGGCAAAAATTGGGTAAGCCTCCTTCCCTTTGCCCTCCTCAGAACAAGATGTACTCCCTATGTCAAGGGAATTACCCCTTCTGAAATAATGTTTGGAAGGCCACCTCCATTGCTACCCCGCCTTCCAGATGATAAACTTGCTGAATTCACTAACCGAAACCTCCTTCAATCTCTTCAAGCTCTCCAACAGGTGCTGCATCAGATTCACCCACTGATCATGGGGCCCAACCAACAGTCAAGGACCTCACCCCACATTCATACCAGCTGGGTGACCTCGTCTGGGTTAAACAACATCACACCAGCACCAGGTGCAGCGGGCCTTACACTGCTTTCCTCACCACTCCCACGGCAGTGAAGGTTGCTGGAAAATGCCAATGGATCCACCATACCCAGCTGAAATGGACACCTCAGCCCAGGAACTCCTGCTCAGACCACTCCACGGAAAAATGGATGGTCCAGCATTCCCAAGGAGACCCGCTGAAGATAGGACTCAGTCGTTCATTCCCCTGATTGTTTTGATTGTTTTATGTTACATAACATCTGTGTCAGGGAACCCCCACAAACACAAAAACTATACATGGGAGCTAAGGAACACAATTACAGGGGATCCCATTAGGACCATCCACACATCAGGGGCCCCCACTTTCCTAGTAGATTTATGTGAGCTAATGGGAAAAACAAACTTAAAGGTTAGGGAGAAAAGACAAACTCTGGCGGGATTTGGGACCCGATATGGCTACTATTCCTGGTGGGGGTGTGGCGGAGTTAATGAAAAAGGCCTCCAACAAACCCAATTTTATGCCTGACCCACAACAAGCAGCCCTTCCTGTCAGGGACAAGGGAGCTACCACTGTGCTGCCTGGGGCTGCAAAACTGAGCCCTCCTGGGCTCATACAGATACCTACATATCACTTAATGGACAGCCCCCACCTGCAGACTGTAGTCAGCCGGGAACATGTAACCCTATGAACCTTACTATTAAAATGTGGAATCCCTTCATGGTTGATAGCTGGAAAGCTGGAAGAATATGGGGAATAAGACTATATACTGGAGTGAGCCCCGGGGGAGAATTCACTATTCAGTTAAAAGGAGAAGATAAATTAAACATACCCATAGGTCCTAACCAAGCCTCCTACCCCCTTCTCCATGTTCCCTGTACCCTAACCCGTCCCCCCCGAGCTCCTATACCCTGGTCCAATTATGCTTTCACCAGT
>NW_007734084.1:0-1108 GCF_000696425.1 Galeopterus variegatus | reverse complement strand
CTGTACCCTAACCCGTCCCCCCCGAGCTCCTATACCCTGGTCCAATTATGCTTTCACCAGTTTATGTTTGTCAACTAATCAAACCCAAATGTAACAACCCACTGTTGGTTATGCTTAAATCCAGAGCCACCATATTATGTGGGTCTGGGGATAAACAACCCTTTAGGCACTACTAACCAGACTGTTAGGTCTCTGAACCTGTCTGAAATCACCAAAGACAGACTCTGTCCATGGGGACGAAAGCCCAGACTTATTCTTGGTGGCGTACAAAACCAAGGACTTTGTATAAAATCTAATGACTATGACCCTAAAATGTNCTTGGTGGCGTACAAAACCAAGGACTTTGTATAAAATCTAATGACTATGACCCTAAAATGTCCCCCTATAGAACTGCATGTACATATGCAGTGACCATTAGTAGTACAACCCCTGGCAGGCTTCTAACTACCTCGTTGCCCCCTCTCATGCTTGGTTTGCTTGTTTGACAGGGTTGACTCCGTGTATACCTATTCAATATTTCCTTATACCTAATAGGACTGAATTTTGTGTACTTGTTTATTTTGTCCCCAAATTTATTACTATGAAGGAGCAGCGGGAAGGCAGCACCTCCTGGAGAAATGAGCAGTTCCTGTCTTAATCCTTCTGTTTACAGGTCTTGGCTTTGCAGGCTCTGCAGCTATTAGTGCCACAGCGCTTATAATGAGCAAAAAAAATTTTAAAGCCCTAAGTCAACAAATTGATCGAGACCTACGGGAATTAGAAAAATCCATTAGCTGATTAGAAACTTCCTTAGATTCACTAGCAGAGGTGGTGCTACAAAATAGGAGGGGCCTTGATCTTTTATTCCTAAAACAAGGTGGACTATGTATAGNGCTTACCACAGCTCCTGCCTTGGCACCACCAAACGTAAATAAGCCCTTCACCATGTTTGTCGCTGAGAAACAAGGCATAGCCAAGGGAGTACTCACCCAGGCATTGGGTCCATGGAAAAGGCCTGTGGCCTACCTCTCTAGGAAACTGGATAATGTAGCTGCTGGATGGCCAGCTTGTCTCCGGGCTATAGCTGCTACTGTATTGGTGAAGGAAGCAGACAAACTAACATTAGGGA
>NW_007734083.1:90676-99224 GCF_000696425.1 Galeopterus variegatus | reverse complement strand
ATCCTTGATCCATTTTGAGTTGATTTTAGTACATGGTGAGAGGTATGGGTCTAGTTTCAAGAGAATAATAATATTGAGTGAAACGAGTCAGGCAGAGAAAAAGAAATACCACATGTTCTCACTTATTGGTGGGAGCTAAAAGAAAAAAAAAAAAATATAAATAATAATAAACAAATTAAGTTACCCACAAACACACACACACACACACGCACACACAAAAAAAGAAACCGGGGGGTGTGGGGTGGGGAAGAAGATATAACAACTATACTTTTTTTGTAGTTGTTACAACAAACAAACGGAAAGGACATTCTTGGGGGGGAGGGGAGAGAGGGAGGAGGGCGGGAAGTGTCGGTGGTGGGCCATAATAATCATATACAATGTATATTGACAAAATAAAAAATTAAAAAAAAAAAAAGAAATTCTGGAAACTATACAAACACATGGAAATTAAACAGCATTCTACTTAATGACATATGGTTTATAGAAGTCAAAACTATACAATAATGCATACTCAGAAGTCACTTGTTCCCATATCCCTTCTGTATCATCTCTCTTCCCTCCTCCAACCTCTTGTAGCTATCAGTCTTGTTGTTTTCTGGTTTATCTGTCCTGTGTTTCCTTTTTAAAGATAAGCAGATATATGACTGTGTTCTTATTTTTCCTTCTTTCTTTCAACAATAGGACATATACTCTTTTTCACTTTGCTTCTTATGTTTAACAATATCTAATACGGGTATTTTCAAGGTCTACCAGGGTCAGGACTAAGGTGAGGTGAGTAAGACTTCTTGGGCACAAAATTTAAAGAGATACTAGTAAGTTCTGCCTGGAGGACTTAGGTGAGGAGGAGCACACCCAGCAGAGAAGAGAGATAAAGCCTTCTGGGACAAAGGGAACCGTATGCGGAAAGGCAAGCAGGAAAGAGCATTGTGAGAAGGGCAATGTAACTATAGGATATTTGTTAGGGAGGGCCTGGAGATGAGGCTAATAAAATAGGTGGAGAACAGGTTATAAACTGCCTTAGGTGCTAAGTGCATGAACTTTATCCTATAGGCTGTAAAAAGCTCTGGGAGATTGTTTTTACACCCTCAATTCTATTATCCACTTCGTCATCAAGTCCCATGAACTCCACTTCCACAGTGGCTCTTCTTTTTTTTTTTTTTTTTAAAGATGACCAGTAAGGGGATCTTAACCCTTGACTTGGTGTTGTTAGCACCATGCTCTCCACAGTGAGCTAACCGGCCATCCCTATATAGGGATCTGATCCCATGGCCTTGGTGTTATCAGCACCGCACTCTCCCAAGTGAACCACAGGCTGGCCCTCACAGTGGCTCCTCTTGGAGGTTTTTAATCAGGGGAGTAACATGATTACAATTTACATTTAATGAGATGAGCTGGAAACATCGTATAAACTAGACTGGCAGGACAGATGATAAAAATGGTGAAACTAGAGGCAGGTGAGGACACTCTGGAAATAAGAAGTGATAAAGAACTGAACTGAGAAGGCAGCAGCAGGCAGACTGGACAGGAAGGGATGTTTATGAGATAGATTTAGAAGACGTGGGTACTGGGGCTGGCCGGTTAGCTATGTTGGTTAGAACGCAGCCTTGTAACACCAAGGTCAAGGTTTGGATCCCCATACTCACCAGCTTCCAAAAAAAAAAAAAAATAGAGGGCCAGCCCGTGGCTCACTCGGGAGAGTGCGGTGCTGAGAACACGAAGGCCACAGGTTCCGACCATCCTATATAGGGATGGCCGGTTAGCTCACTGGCTGAGCGTGGTGTTAACAACACCAAGCCAAGGGTTAAGATCCCCTTACTGGTCATCTTTAAAAAAAAAAAAAATAGAAGACGTGGGTACTGATTATACTTGTAGATACTGAAAGAAAGAATTCTCAAATAAGATTACTTAATTAGATACAATACTGGTTAATGTCTTATAGGGAAATGCACCTGTTACATTTGGTGTCACCTTTTCTACTGGACAGAATACATTTGTATGAAACAAAAGTCTTCAAGTCAACATGCAACTTCACAGAGACTTGATCGTAATCAATAGTAAATAACAAGTCAAACAAGATGCATTTCCTAAGAGAATTACATAATCTTTGGACAGGCTTGTTAGATAATGCTTTACTATGACATGAAAAGGATATCCTTTTCCTTTATTTACAAGCTTTGAATAATTTTTCTTACCATCACTTAAGAACATTTGTACCAAGGGTGTGGCCTCACTTTATTGCTGAAATTGCAAATTATTGAGGTGCCAGGGGAGTGCTCCCTCCCATGCTATCACACTTCAGCTGGCAACCAGATCTATCAGCTTTTCCCATTAGCCTCTCTCACCACAGGGCTCAATTATATGTCTCTGAGGCTTGGCAGGGAAATCAATACCCAAGAAAAATAAGGTACCATCCTCTTTAGTTTCATCTCTCCCCGGGTGCCCATTCAAACCTCCTTTACATAGGTGCCCTGTGCAATTTGATACTGATGCAAATAAACGTCTTTAGTTGTCTGCCCCTCCAAGTCATGAGACATGCCCAGACATGGTTGAATTCCAACCATGGGAACAATCAGCATGAACCAGGAGGCTCATGCTAGTCATCTTCTTAGATGATGATTGTCATTCTGGGAGGTCATGAAGGATGCCATATAGCTGTCTTGGGAATAATGCAGGGCCATTGCCAAGTCCAAAGGCAGCACCCAGTACTCACATTGCCCTACTAAACACTAAAATGACATCTTGATTTGTCACTCTCTCTTATTTGGATAAGATTGCTTATTCCTATGAAGTCTGGATTTGAGAGCACCCAAGACTTCCTGAGACAAACCAGCGAGTCGGAGGCAAGCAGGAGTGGAGAGTGACTGTGTACCATCCTCTCTGTTTAGAATCTGGTGGTCCCAGCAAAGTCTGGCCTTCTGGCCTCACTCTTTCAACAAAAAGTCTTGGAGCCTTATGAGAAAGAAATAATACCTCTTGCACCTCTACTTCAAGTTTGTATTTGCCTATTTTTCTAGCCCAATAGCTCACTCAGTGAGGAGAAGTCCTCCAGGCCCCAGTTCTAGGTCAGCTCCCTGCCCTTCTTGTGTGAGGCAGGGTCCTGGCAGGAAATAGATGGCCCACTCAAAGGATTTATCTGAGATGAGTTGAATGAAGATGTAGGCAGGAATAAGTGAAGCAATAAGGGATGGTAAAATCTTCAGGGACTAGTAACAGAGGGAAGTTATTACCACCCCTAGCCCAGAAGAGTCAAGGAGAGGAAAATACTACCCGAGTTTGGTGAGAGATGGACCAGTGAAAAAGGGATGCCTAATAGCCATTGTGGCCACTGAGAAGTCCTGCCCCTTCTAGAATGACTGGGAAGAAAGGAAACAAAGAGAATAAATACCCTGACTTCTCTCTCTTCCCACCCTCCAACCTCATGTCAGTGCCTGCCACTGGCCAAAGCCAACAAGAAGCCAGTGGCAAGGGAGCTCATGTGATACAGACCATGGAAGGGTTACCCTTCCTGGGGCACAGGGCAAGGGAGAAAAATGTGGAGAATAGATTTGGGGTATGAGGGGATCCATGGAAAATACCCAGCCCTTCCCACTTATGGGCAGAGCTCTTGGTTTGCTATCTTACTCTGTCAGGTACTTGTGAGGTGGGCTGGGGAGTGTTCTCCATAACCTTCCATCAATACTCCTGGCAGGAGGCAAAGATCAACCTTAGGGTCCAGTTTTTTTCAAGATATTGTGAAGTAGTGGGTTAAATGAGGTATTTACTCAGGGCTGCAGTATGATAACATACACAATGGGAGAATTCCACTGGTAGCTGACGAGGGAAGGAAGGAAGGAGAGAAATGGAAGAGGGAGAGAAGAGGGGGAAGGAGAAAGGGAGAAATGGAAGAAAAGGAGGAAGGGAGGTGAGGGATGAAGAAAGGGGAAGGAAAAGAGGGAAGGAGAGCAGGAGGAAAGGAGGAGAGATAAGAAGGGAGAAAGGAAGGAAAAGAAAGAAAGAAGGAAGGGGGAAGGATGAAGGGTAGGAAGGGGAGAAGGAGCCAAACATCAGTTCCAAGAAGAGAGACAAAGCTATAAAATGGGAAGACTTCTTTTGTGACAGAAATCCTTAACAAAAAGAAAGGCAGTACAGAGAAGTGATTAAAAGTATGAGCTTTGGAATCAGACAAACCTTGGGCCTCTCTTGTGTCTAGATGTTATATTACAGTTCTTGCGTACCATGCTGGTATGGCTTAGTTCTGCAATTCTCCTGCTTCCAAAAATCAACAGACAAGAAGCAGGCACAACTCCCCTGCTTTACAGTCCCAGTAGTTAAACAGGGTTGGATTGAGAAAGATGGCCTAGGGGACCCAACGTGACAGTGCTTATAAATGTACAGTTTATTACAGAAAAATAATACAATATAGCAAGAAAGTAAGGGTATGCATCACAGACAAGGGCTGTCTCACAGCAAGGGGTCTGGAGAAGCCAGGTGCAAGCTCCAATTGACCTCCTCTCTAAGGGCTATGGCAGGATGCACTTTTTCTTAGAGATCAGGAACCACAAAAGTTCAACCCCAGAGCTGGGGGTGGGGTGTGTGGTGAGGGGGTGGCAAGGAGCCGGGTGCAAATTGCTCATCTCACTATTATCAGAAATAAGTGCTCTAGTATCCAGAATACCTAAAGAACTCTTACAATTCAACAATAAAAAAAGACAAATAAACCAATTTAAAAACAGCCAAAGCATCTGAAGACATGTCTCCGAAGAAGATATATAAATGGTCAATAAGGACATAAAAAGATGTTCAACATCACTAATCACTAAAGAAATGAAAACCCAAACCACAATGAGATCCACTTCAGACTCACTGGAATGGCTAAATTAAAACAAACAAAGAAAACCCTAGAAAACAACAGGTATTGCAAGGATGTGGAGAAAAGGGAACCCTCAACATAGCTGGCGGGAATGTAAATGGTAGTTATCTGGGGAAACAATTTGCCTATTCCTCAAAATGCTAAATAAAATAGAGTTCCCATATTACCCAGTAATTCCATTCCTAGGTATATACCCAAGAGAAATGAAAAATCTGTTCACACAAAAACTTATATATGAATGCTCATAGCAGCATTATTCATAACAACTGAAAAGTTGGAACAACCTAGATGCTCATCAAATGATCAATGGATAAACAAAAAATAGTATATGTATATAATGGAACATTATTCAGCCATAAAAGGAAAAGTACTGACACCTGCTACAACATGGATGAACCTGGAAAACATTAGGCTAAGTGAACAAAGCCAGTGACAAAAGACCACATATTATATGATTCCATAAATATAAAATGTACAGAATAGTAAATGGAGACAAAGAGTAGATTAGTGATTGCCAGGGGATGTGGGGAAGGGTAAATTGGGAGGCACAAGGTATCCTTTGGGGGTGATGAAAATATTCTGAAATTAGAGAGTGGTGACAGTTGCAAAACATTGTGAACATATTAAAAAAACATCGAACTGTACACTTTAAAATGGTAATTTCATTTTATGTGAATCATCCACAGTTAAAAATAAATAAATAAATAAAATGGTGATGAGATTGTAGTACAGACTGCCTGAAAACTCCTCTAACCCATGGTTACAAAACCATGCTGTTAATCAATATATTTCATGTTTTGACCAGGGACCAGTGCTAGTCAAGAACTTTGGCAAAAAGCTTAGGCTAATTTCAAGCTCATTTTATACCTCAATATCTGCAGCCTGCACAGAAGGCAGAGCTCTTACAGAAGTTTGATACACGCATTAACCCTCACAGCATACCTGCGAAGCACAGTACCCAAAGCAGAGCTGAGAGCAAACCCCCTTAAGGTAAGCCCTCCGGAAGAGGGCCCAACCCATGCCACCTGCAGGCGGCTCCTCATTAGAATGGCACACAGGCCCATAGTCCCACTGGGCACGTCCTGATGAGGCTGCAACTCAGACGAAGGCCCCCTAAGTTTCTTCTGCTCTAAACAGAGGAAGAGAAGGGAACCCACTTGAGACTGACATGGACTCTAATGCCACCAAGGATGACCAACTGTCCCGGTTTGCCTGGGACTGTCCTGATTTGGAAACAGAAAGTCTCGTTTCTCGGGAAATCCCTCCATCCCAGGAAAGCTGGGGTGGTTGGTCACCCTGAAGCCACCCCTCATCCCTGTGATGGAATGTGTGTCACCAGCTACCTCAGAGAGTGCTCCTGCTCTGCATGCAGGGAGGGGCGTGGCTCCCCTGGGTACTCAGAAGCCACCACTTGACCTGAAATAGTTGGGCCACTACTGCCCTTTCTGCTGGAGCCGAGTGCCTCTTCCTACAAGCCACTGATACACTCTCCCTCTCTTCTGCCTGCCAAATTATCCTGCTAACAGCAGGAATTCAAGGGCCCTTCATGCCCCTCATGATGGCTAAGTCTGCACTGACGTCTCTCAGCTGGCTCAACACACATTTACTGAGTGCTTATGGGGTTATTAGAGGTGGCCTTGCTGCCACTTGCTCAGAACAGGCCTGATTTGACAGCTCCTCCTGCCTTCTGCAGCCACTTTCTGCACAGCGACATCCAGGCCTGTGTCTCCTCTCCTACCCATCCCCGGGAGCTCAGGAATCCCCCGTGCAGGTGGCAGCTGCTCCCTGCACTTCCAAACACACAGGCCTCCAGCTCCAGGGATGCCCCATTTTATCAAACCCTGGCTCAGCGCCCTGTCTTGGGGACCTGGAGATGAGTGACAGGGGGTTCCTGCCCCTGAGGACCTAAGATCTCGGGGATGGGGGCAAGATGGGCACCTGGGAATACCCAGTCACACTGTGACAGCAAGACCAGTCCAGGTGCTGTGGGCAGGACCAGCCAAAGCTTCTTGGGGAGCAGACACCTGAGCAGAGACTCACAGGTCACCTGGGAGTTGTGTGAAGTAGGGGGCCTTGGGAGAGGTCTTCAATTGCCCAGAGAACAGCATCCATGGGGGCACAGGACAGCACAGGGGTGCTTGGAAAGGGGAAGAGGCAGGAGCAGAGTCTGGGGACCTATGTGAGGAGAGCACTTCACAGAGAAAGGTTGGAACCCTGTGTCTCATCCTGAACGGGTCTAGAAATTGAGGGCTGGGCAAGCAGCCTTTGGGAGTGGCAACTGGTGGTCTCAGGAAAGGGGTTTCATGGTTGAGGCCTAATGACAGAAGCCAGCCTACAGGGGTAGTGTGGCGAATCAGAAGTGAAGAGGTAGAGAGAGGGGCTACAAACTTTTCTAAAACCTTGGCCCTGACATGAATAGATGTAGAAATAAAAAAGGGCTAACTTTGGGGTTTGGGATGGCAGAGATGCAGCAGACTGTAAAGGGGAAGTTGGCGAAGGATCTAGTACAAAAGGAGTGGATGGGGCTGGCCATTAGCTCAGTTGGTTAGAGCTCAGTGTTATAACACCAAGGTCCAGGGTTCAGATCCTCCATACTGGCCAGCCACTAGGAAAAAAAAAAGAAGAAAAGAAAAGTAGTTCATGGGGAGGGCTGGTGGGAGGGGTGATGAGGAGTGACTGGTCAGGTTAAGGGCATAAAGAATAATTAAGATTTGTAATAATGAGTATGCTAATAAATTTTTTAAAAATAAATAGAAAGTAAATAAAATTTAAGAATATTAACACTGAAAAAAAAAGGAAAAGTAGTTAATGAAGAGGCAGAGAGAGGGTTCTGGTTGGGGGCTTGGTCCAGGTACACTGTAGGGTGGTAAGAATAGAGGTCATGGGTTGAACAAAGACTCTCATTCATTATCCTGAGTAGCTGAGAACACTGGCTCCCTGTTCTGAGAAAGAGTTGGCTGTCTCAGAGAATGCTTGAGGGGTGACAGGAGTACAGATCCTGGTCTAATAAGCGTTGTCCTGTGCCTTGTTGGGTAGGGAAATGGGAGGGTGCAGTCCTGCAGGCAGTAGTTTCAGCTGATGTTGGAACCAGCATCATGCTCTGTTCTGCTGAGCAAGTGGTAACATGGGATATTGCTAGGGGCTGTCTCATAATTTGCCAAGTGCTAGGCAGGGATCTATGCACAGGGAGGTCCTTCTTGTAGTGTCCTGAGCAATGACTCAGGTATGACTCATGTCCTGATGGTTCCTGGCAAGTCTCCCGCACCCTTAACTTCTGCTTAACCCCATACCCTCTGAAGTTGCATTATCTGTACCAAGTGGTCATTTATCTAGGTCCTGTTCTAGTCGGGAGACTGTTCACAGTGTGAACATCAGTGATCTGATCACCCCAACTATCCAGTAACTTGCTGAGCAGAGATGTGTTCATGGGCTCTGCCTTTGGCCAGGACTGTCTATTGGTTCATCAAATGGTAGTATAGGCCCTGGTTTGGTCTGGGCTATCTCACTGTGTGAAACATTGGTATGGGAAGGAAGGAATGGCCTTTACCTGGGCAGATGCTGCCTCTTAGAGTGCACAGTGGTTGTATGGATATTGACCTTTGTCTGGGAAGGGGTAGGCAGAAATGGTGCTGAGGGGGGCCGGCCTGGTGGCGCACTGCTACAGTGCGCCGCTTGGGAAGCGCGGCGGCGCTCCCGCCG
>NW_007734083.1:85655-89855 GCF_000696425.1 Galeopterus variegatus | reverse complement strand
AAAAAAAAAAAAAAAGAAAAAAAAAAAAAAAAAAGAAATGGTGCTGAGGGGGAATGAGGGGATGTGGCCTAGGCCTTGTGTTAGCTAAGGAGTGGGATCTCCATACAGGCCGAGTGGGTATATATTTAAGTGTTTGTGTATGTGAGTGGTTTGTCCTGGTGTGTCTAGTCTTGATGTAACCACAAAGTGTGGTCTGGGCACCAAGAAGGCCTTTGGGTCTTTTGGTGTGTGGTGAGTGACATGGGCACAGGCTCTGTTCTGGGTTGGCACGGTCTCATGGCACAGTGGGCCATGTAGTGGTATGGCTACATGACCCCATCTGAGATGGGGCTCTCTCATAGTGTGGTGGGAGTACAGCTGTAAGGACTCAATTCTTCCTTCTGTTGTGAATAGGTATGTAGGCCTTGTTTGGGGCCATGAATCTCTCCTAGTATGCTAAGTGGTGGCTGGGGAATTTCATGGTCTAATTCAGATTTCAGTTTTGATATATATAATGGTATAAGTGTAAGCCCTTATCCAAGTTAGAGCTGTTTCATGATGGGCTAAGTGTAAGTATAGTTATTAAGTCTTGGTCAACAAGGACTTTCTGGTATGGTGTTCAATGACAGTATATATTATCCCTTTTCTGTACAAGATTTTATCTCTTAGTTTGCTAAGAAGTGATCTGCACTATACTCTTGCTAGGAACGATCTCCTAGTGTGATGAGTGATGAAATGTCCAGTGAATTGACTGAATTGTGTCCCCCAAATTCATACATTAGAAGCTTAATTCCCACTGTAACTGTTGAGGGTGGGAAATCCCACTATGGTAATTGAAAGGTGGGGCTCCTTGAAGAGGTGATTAGACTTTAAGACATGCCATAGTGAATGGATTAAAAATGGTGGTCATGGGCATGGTTCTGAGGGCTTTTAAAGGAGAGCACATGAGAGGTTAGTCTTTCTCTGCTCTGCCATGTGAGACCCCTGAGTCACTGTTGCCACCACCAAGACCCTCACCAGATGTGTTTCCCAGACTTTGGACTTCCTAGCCTCTGAAACTGTAAGCAATAAATTTTGTTTTCTTATGAATTACCCAGTTCCATGCATTTTGTTATAAGCAACAGAAACAGGCTAATACAGAATAGTTTGAATTATTGCTCTGGATGTGGAGCTTCTGCTGACTTACTGCATAATGGGATAAGTGTGTTCCCTGGTCTCTGCTTTGTACATTCTGTAGAATGCTGAGATTTGGGGGGAGTGCAGATAGGTCTTGGTCCTTGTGCTAACATTCCCATAACGTATTAAAAAGCAAGACTGAGTACAGGCCTGCTAAAGAATGGTATAGCTGGGGGCTGGCCAGTTAGTTCAGTTGGTTAGAGCATAGCCTTATAACACTAAGGGCAAGTGTTCAGATCCCTGTACCAGACAGCTGCCAAAAAAAGTGGTATGGCTACTGTTCTTTGAGTTCAAATCTGTGTCCTGGTGTGCTACATATTGGTATGAGTACAGGTTCTGGAGGTCTATTTCATGGAAAAAATTAAAGGTGTGTGGGTAGAGGCCTGGTTCGACGGTAAGAGCCATCTCATGATTTGCTGAGGAATGTGATTATGACCAGTGAGCAGTGCTCTGAGCTGGGTTCTGTCCAGGTGTGATGAAGGTCGGAATGGGTTTAGGTTCTTACAAGATGTGGCTGTCTACACATGTGTCATGAGGTGAGATGTGTACATACTGTAGTCAGTGCATGAGCTTTCACTTAGACTTGCTGAGTAGTGGTGCGGATACTACGTAAGTTGTCTGGAAACATACTGACTACTGGTGGGACATAGAGCCAGGTTGACCCTAAAAAGTTAAGTGATGTATTCTGCAGTGGCCTTAATCTGAGTCTGGGTGAGGGTGAGCTTCATGGGCTTTTAAGCAGTGGTGTAGCTATAGGCCCAGCTCTTGGAGGGGGCCATATTCTAATCTGCTGAGTTGTGGCAGGATAGGGGTCCCTGTCTGGGTGGGTGCTACACCTCCCATCACAGTACAACTGAGCTGTCCTCTCCCGCACCCTTAACTTCTGCTGAAACAGCATAGCCCACTCCTCCATAGAGCAGACCCATCTTGAAACAACTATGGTCTCTACACACAAAACTTTACTCTGCCCACATCAGTCATATCAGCAGCTTCAATTTGTGGGCGAGAGAGTCCTCCCAAACATTTATTCTGGCCAGATTCTAAGAAATCTGGACAGCAAACATGTAGCAAGGACCTTCCCTTTCTCCACTATCATTAACTCTTTGCCTTTCTTTAGTTTCTTTACCACTCTTTTGCTATCCCCAGTGGTAGTTTCAGAAACTCAGAGCACTGTCCTGGTCATACCAGCTCTCAAGAGAGCACACTTCCCCTGTGTACAGGATTGAATGTCCACCTGGAACCTGTGAATGCAACCTTATTTGGAAATAGGGTCTTTGCAGGTATATAAAGTTCAAATGAGGTCATCCTGGGTTAGGGCACACCCTAAATTCCACATAACTGGTGTCCTTATAAGAAGAGGGAAATTTAGACACAAACACACAGAGAAGAGAATGCCATGTGATGACAGAGATTAGAGTGATTGGAACTACAAGCCAAGAACCACCAAGGCTTGCTGGCAACCACCAGAAGTTAAGAGGCGAGGAAGGATTCTTCTCTAGAGCTTTCAGAGGAAACGTGGCCCTGCCAACACCTTGATTTCCAACTTCTAGCCCTCAGAACTGTGAGAGAATAAATGTCTGTTGTTTTAAGTCACCCAGTTAGGGGTAATTTGTTATGGCAGTTGTAAGAAACTAATATACCTTGTTTCTATTTTCTTTCTTTTTGGTTAGACCCTGCCTAAATTCAAAGGATTTCTTTTCATTTATCTAGTGTGTTCCTCTTTGGACAAGAGAGTATTATTTAGCCAACCGGATTTCATCAAACACCTACATCTGTCAAGCAACTGTGACTGCTAAAATAGTACCAGGGCATGTTAGCCAAGTGGCACCTATTTCAAATAGGATGGAGATTTTTGATAGCATAACAAGTGGATTTTTAAATTTCCCACTGATTTATAGCACAGAAACCCCTTTTATTCTGAGAAAGAAAGAACTTTTTATTTTTTATTTATTTTTTTAATTTTATTTTTTTCAAAAGATGACCGGTAAGGGGATCTTCACCCTTGACTTGGTGGTGTCAGCACCACGCTCAACCAGTGAGCAAACCGGCCATCCCTATATAGGATCCAAACCCGGAGCCTTGGTGTTCTCAGCACCCCACTCTCCCAAGTGAGCCACGGGCCGGCCCTAGAAAGAACTTTTTACTTTATTTTATTTTTCCTTTTTGTCTTTTTTCGTGTCCAGTAACGGATCGCAACCCTCAGTGTCGCGCCCGTACTGGACCGGGACCGGCAACGGGATCGCAACCCTCGGTGCTGCACCCGCACCTCGCTCAGCCAGTGAGCAGCCGGTCTGTATGTGGGATCCGAACCCTCGGCGGGAGCGCCGCCACACTCCCAAGCGGCACACTGTAGCAGTGCACCACCGGGCCAGCCCAGAAAGAACTTTTTAAATTCCTGGAGAAATATTTTGCATTCATCTGCTTGCTCTGTTTTTTCACCTTATTAATTTTGATAGTACACTTTTAATTATTTTTTTTTCACTTTATCAATGTACAATGTAATTGATTTTCTTTTTTTTTCTATAAAGATGACTGGTAAGGGGATCTTAACCCTTGACTTGGTGTTGTCAGCACCACACTCTCCCAAGTGAGCTAACCAGCCATCCCTATATAACCCTAACCCTAACCATAACCAGCCATCCCTATATAGGATCCAAACCCGTGGCCTTGGTGTTATCAGCACTGCACTCTCCCAAGTGAGCCACGGGCTGGCCCTTTAATGTAGTTGATTTTTGTGTCCCTTTACCAATTCCTCCTTTTCCCCCTCGTTCTCCCCCTTCCCCCCACCACCAACATCATATCTGTTCTCTTGTCTTAACAAGTTCAAGGAATTGTGATTGTTGTGTCTTCTTTTTAATTCATTCTTAATAAATAAATTCACTTTATCTTCTACAGATTTACAGTGTTCTTATTTAGAGCTAAATTTCTAGGAATTACATATTTCGGTTCTAGATACTCTATTTGATGGAGGAAACAAATATATAGTGTCTTCTATCTCTCCTTCCTTTTTTTTTTTTTTTTTTTTTTTTTTTTTTTTTTTTTTTT
>NW_007734083.1:73494-85409 GCF_000696425.1 Galeopterus variegatus | reverse complement strand
TTTTTTCCTTTTTGTCTTTTTTCGTGCCCGGCAACAGATCGCAACCCTCAGTGTCGCGCCCGTACCGGACCGGGACCGGCCACGGAATCGCAACCCTCGGTGTTGCTCCCGCCCCTCGCTCAGCCAGTGAGCGGCCGGTCTGTATGTGGGATCCGAACCCTCGGCGGGAGCGCCGCCGCGCTTCCCAAGCGGCGCACTATAGCAGTGCGCCACCGGGCCGGCCCACTCTCCTTCCCTTTTTTTATAATCATATGCTATCCTACAGAACACTTTCTTTTTGCTTCATTCCATTATGAAATACTCCAACAATATGCCTTCTACTTTCCTAAATTCCATCATTCACTTCTCCTTTTGCCAGTTCCCTGCCCTGTCCCCATTTCTCTCTTCCCTCTTCCTGCCTACGAAGTGTTATGAAAGAAATTCTAACTCATACTGCCTGGATTCAGTACAAAGTCAGGTTCTCAAGCCTCTGGAATGGATCATAACAGATGTCCCCTGAAGTCCAACTCAGGAAAGGAATAACCGTTGGGCCTTAGGCAGCACCCTGGCTAGCAAATGGTTTGCTAGGATTCATGCCTCACTTAAAACCCACTACTTAAGACTATACGTACGATGGAACCTGAATGTATTCCTTAAATTTTTGCAGCTTCTGGTTTCTCCTTGCTCAGATCCCAGCTCCTGTCTGTTCACTCATCCCTTGCTGAGTGCAGCGCAACTCCACACCATCTACTCCACCCCACACCATTGTTCCGGTTATTGAACCTTGCCCAACCCTTGTCAATTGTCTTGACTACTGCCATGCCCAGCCAGGACTTTGACTTCTCCAGTTTATTGAGCCACGCACTATGCTAAATGCTTCACAATCAATATCTCATTTAACACTCACAACAACCGTAGGAGGTATGAATTACCCCTCTCACTCTCAGCCAATGACCATGCCTTCCATCATTCAGGAGAGAATGAGGCCATTCAGTGTCAGCTTCCCCAATTTCCTTCTGATCTACCTCAGAATCTCTCTGGACTTTCAACTGCTTCACTTCCTTTACTCCAATTATGGAAAGATGTCAAATGGGCAGAGACAGAAATAGAGGGGCAGCTGGGAGACAGACATGGTTGGTCCATGGTCTCAAGGAGCACAGACTTAATGGAGTCCATGAGGATCAAAAGAGAGATCTAAAAGGAAGTACCAAGAGCCCTCCAGGGAAGTTCAAAAAGTTGTCATCCAAGGAGATGCTGAATCAGAGGACAAGGAGCCCAATAAGGTTTTGGGGTTAAAAGCATAATTTTCTTGTTTGGCTGCTTACTGATTTCTGGAAAACACCCTTCTTTCTCATGTGGGGTGAGCCAATGTGTAAAGGCTTGCACTCCTCAGCCTTGTAAAGGTACTCCTCACCTTCTGCTCCTTGTCTTTTCTATGTGCCAAGGTTAATCATTCAGATGGCTTCGATTTTATCTCTGCAACTATCACATCTACCCTGATGACTCCAGACGTTGCCCTGATAAGGGAGACTTCAATGTCCCATTCTCCACCATAGCCTTTTTCAGCTTTGAAGAAATCTAATACCACTCTTCTTTATATCCTATTTGGCCACCACCCAAGATAAAGCTTCTTCATTCATATATCTCATGTATCAGCTCTCTTCCTTTCATCTCCACACTGCTCTGTGCTTTCTCCCCCACCCCAATCCCCACTGAACTCCCTCCCAGACCTTTCCACTGGGACCTAGGGAATTCTCATTCAAAGATAAACAAACTCCCTTCCATAGAAACTCTCCCACTTTCTGGCCTTAAATGAAACACAGTTCTAACTTCAAAACACCACTTCCACCACGTTTCCCTTCAGTGGAGGCTGTTCATTCATTCATTCTCTACATTTCGCAGGACCCAGAGGTAGGGTTGGCATTCTCCTATTACCTTGTCACGACTTCCAGCCATAACTCTTTCAACATTGCTTCCTTGAGGTTCATGCCATCCAGCTTTTCTTCACTGTGGTCATCTAACAACCTAGTGGCCAGCCTCTCATTGAATACGTTGCCATCTGTCTTCCTCTCTACTAAATTGGCCGTCAGCCAGGGTGACTTCAGTACTCTTATCGATAAGCATCCATCTTGGGCACCTAATGTCCAGGTGGGAGAGAATGGCAGCATTTGAACAGCCTCGGCCAACTAAACTTTCTGATTTCTTGGTGGTTTCTCAGTATAAAATGGTCGCATTTAGACAGAGACTCGGCCATGTGGTGTTCAGGAGAGGGTCTAAGATGATTGCAGTTGGGTAGAGTTTCAATAGATTTGAGTTTTTCTCAACAGCAGACTTGATCTCCAAGTACTTTAGATGGGGAGGTGTCTGGGTAGACATATTTATTTATTTATTTATTTATTTATTTCCTTTTTTGTCTTTTTTTACTGAGCGGTAACGGGATCGCAACCCTTGGTGTCGCGCCCGTACCGGGGACCGTCAACGGGATCGCAACCCTCGGTGCTGCACCCACACCATGCTCAACCAGTGAGCGGGAACCAGTCTCCACATGGGACCCGACCCCTCGGCGGGAGCGCCTCCGCGCTCCCAAGCGGCGCACTATCCAGTGTGCCACCAGGCCGGCCCGAGGGTAGACATATTAAAACAAGAGTTGCAGCCAACTAAGTCAAGGTTTATCTCGCTGGTGGCACTGTATTCAAATCAACTCTATTACAAAGGGATGACAGGTGACCATTTGAATTAAAGTATGATGATGTTGATAAGTAAAAAATTATTTCAAAAAATGTTTTCTGAGGGGCCGGCCCGGTGGCGCACTGCTACAGTGCACCGCTTGAGAGCGTGGTGGCGCTCCCGCCGAGGGTTCGGATCCCACATACAGACCAGTTCCCGCTCACTGGCTGAGCGAGGTGCAGGTGCAACACCGAGGGTTGCAATCCCGTTGCCGGTCCCCGGTCCGGTACGGGGGCAACACTGAGGGTTGCGATCCGTTGCCGGACACGCAAAAAAAAAAAAAATGTTTTCTGAGAGCCTACTATGTGCCAGGTACTGTCCCAGGAGCTGAGAACAACAAAATCCCTTACACCATTGCTTAAATTAGTACACAAATGTTTAACATAAATAAATCATATGTCAAATTGAAATAATGGTACATACTTCACAGGGTTGTTGTGAGCTTTAAATGACATAATTCATGTAAAGTGAATAGCTCAGTGACTGGTAGATGCCAGTAAATGGTAAAGGTGTGAGGCTACTATGAACTCTTCTGCACCTCCCAAGTGTGACCACCAGGTGTCAGCCTCCCCCAGCTAAGCCCTACTAGGCCAAGGGTGACCAGCTTGTCTATCCTCTCCAACACCAGAGGAAGGAGCAAAGAACCTCTATGCAACTATTTGCTCCTCACTCACTCCTGGTTTGAGCTACTTAGGTGCAAACATTTCTTAGTACCAGTTTTAGGTGAGAACTTGTCTGCCTACAGAGTAAGTCCAGTTTGAAGCTTTCCGCAGTCTCCCCACAGGCACCTCAATTTGGAAATGACCAAGATAAGGTCAAGGAGAAGCAGGAAAAAAAAGGACATTCAAGGCAAAGAGGAGAGAAGCAAAGCCTATTCAGGAAAAGGCTTGGGAAAGAATGAAATAGGAGGAGGAAAAGATGAGACTGAGAGAGAGGGAAAGATAAAACCTTTCTTACTCAGTCACCTCTCCAAGGCCTCACTGAAAGCTTTGCCAAAGCCCTTTCATTTAAGCCACCAGCAACCTGAAACCCCCCACCTCCCAGGCTCCTGCCACACGTCAAATCCCTTTTTAATCCTTGTAATCCCACTGATTCCCTAGCTGGCTTTCTCTTGGATATATTTCAGAGAAGAGCTTTAGAGTCCCTGGCAAAGAACTCATTATTCTTTTTTAGCTCATGTTAATTTCGACTTTGTATCTGAGCTGCCATATTTTCCAGACTTTCCTGTCTCTTCATTAGAAACCATATTTCCATTTTTTGAAAGATGCCTTTCCCCCCTTACAATAGACTCTTTGACTTTGCCAGTTAACCAAGCTGCATATTTTATTTCCCAAGCGCCTACTATTTTTGATCATTGGCATACATTTTTTTCAGCTTCCAATAAGTTCTTTTTAAAATAGCCCACAGGCTTCCTGTGGGTTATTGATTTTTTGAATCTTACTCTTAATTTTTTTTTTTTTTTTTTTTTTTGCTTTTTTCGTGTCCAGCAACGGACCGCAACCCTTAGTGTTGTGCCCGTACCGGACCGGGACCGACAATGGGATCGCAACCCTCGGTGCTGCGCCTGCCCCTCGCTCAGCCAGTGAGCGGGAACTGGTCTGTATGTGGGATCCGAACCCTCAGCGGGAGCGCCACCGCGCTCCCAAGCGGTGCACTGTAGCAGTGCGCCACCAGGCCGGCCCACTCTTAATTTTTCTTAATGTTTTGTAGCGTGTGGCAAACCCAGACAGGAATAGGCCTTGTTCAGATACCGTCCTAAAGCAGGGCTGTTCACTTAGTATGCTCTCTCTGGGCAGAAACCTGGTTGCAAGTGTAAGTTAGGCCCAACGACCAGTTAAGAGCTCTTTCCTTCACACAGAAAAGATCTTTACTCAGGAATTTCTAAAGAAAACCAGAAGGATTAATTGAGAAAACTGAACCTACACTCCAGAAAGAACAATATAATAAGAATTAAAGCATATTACAATTCATGTAAAGGCCAAATTTGTGAACTAACACTGATTCTGCCTCTCCCTTAGCAAAGTGTGGCTAAGGGAAGCAAATCAATTTCTAGGACAACATAAGAATTCCAGGAACTAACAGCCAGTTACCTGAAAAATCTGAACATGGGTTTCCTCCAAATTATGATCAATCCAGGTCATTGCCAGATCAGTCACAAGAGGCCTGGGTTGTTCCATCTACCCAAGGCTGCAGCTGTTACTGTTACTATCCATTGTCAATAGAGAGATAGCCTTATAGGAAATTGGCTCCACCATGGTGTCCTGGCCACCTTGGATGCATCCACATAGGCAAAGGCTTGAACCACAGCCTAACTGAGTTTTGGCAGAACGCATTGTGATTGTCCTGGAACACGAGAGGACTGGAGGCCTGTAAGGAGCCACTACAAGGCCATCTCCCACTCACCTCCCTATCTTCCCTGGGAGCCTGTCTGAGACAGTTTCTCATCACCTCCCAGGTTCTGTTGAGGAACAGAGCTTTCTGGACCACACCCACAGAATATAAAACTGCTTTTATACATAATGTACAAATATAAACTTATAAAATGTAAATTTTATATAACTATAATTTATAAACATAAATTTATGTAAATATATATTCTGCAGAACATAAAACCCCCCTAGAATAGGCCTCTCCCAAATGGGGTGTCCCACAACTCATACTGTATTCATCCAGCCCCTTCTGCTTAGGTGTTTTCCTTTTTAGCATAGGGTACAAGGATCACAGGGAGATGGCATCTTAGGTTTATTCTTTTTTTTTTTTTTTTTTTTTGTCTATTTAAGTAATAAAATGTCTAAACCTGGAAGTGAGTCATTGTATCTTTACCAGTTAAATCAGTCAGGTCTTGTCTTATGTGTGAGCTTGACAAGCTTAACTCAGACCTTTCAACCAAACTGTGATTGTGTCCAAAGCACAATCGGTTGAGGCTACAGTTGATTCCATTACAAGGTCTGAGTCTTCCTACCTGCTGGAGGATGTTGCTGTTTTTAACACTAAGTGAGGGTTCACTCTTTTATGGGGTTGAACAAATGTACAACATGTATCCACCATTATAGTATCATACAGAGTAGTTTCACTACACTAAAAATCCTCTGTGCTCTGCCTATGCATCCCTCCCTCCCCACTAAGCTGACAACCACTGATCTTTTTACTGTCTCCATAGTTTTGCCTTTCCCAGAATGTCATATACTTGGAATTGTACAGTATGTAGTCTTTCCAGGTTGCCTTCTTCCACTTAGTTACATGCATTTAAGTTCCTCCATGTCTTTTCATGGCTTGACAGCTCATTTTGTCTTAGTGGTGAGTAATATTCCACTGTCTGGATGTACCACAGTTTATTTTTTCATTCACCTACTGAAGGACATCTTGATTGCTCTCAAGTTTTGGTAATAATGAATAAAGCTGCTGTAAATATACATATGCAGGTTTTTGTATAGACATAGTTTTCAGCTCCTTTGGGTGAACACCAAGGAGTGTGATTGCTGGTCTGTATGTTAAGAGTATGTTTAGTTTCATAACAAACTTCCAGTCTTACAAAATGTCTGTACCATTTTGCATTTCCACCAATAATGAATGAGAGTTCCTGTTGCTCCACATCCTTGCTAGCGTTTGGTATTGTCAGTTTCTGGATTTTGGCCATTTTAAATAGGTGTGTAGTCATTATTGTTGTTGTTTTAATTTGCATTTTCCTAATGACATATGATATGGAACATCTTTTCATATGCTTATTTACCATCTGTATATGTAATTTGGTGAGGTGTCTGTTCAGGTCTTTGGCCATTTCTAATTGGGCTCTTTGTTCTATTATTGATTTTTAGAACTCTTTGTATATTTTGGCTAACAGTCCTTTATCAGATATTTCTTTTGCAACTATTCTCTTCCAGTCTGTAGCCTGCCTTCTCATTTTCTTCACATTATCTTTTGCAGAGCAGAAATTTTTAATTTTAATGGAATCCAGCTTATCAATTATTTCTTATGTGGATTGTGGCTTTAATGTTGTATCCAGGGCCGGCCAGGTGGCGCACTGCTACAGTGCGCCGCTTGGGAGTGCGGTGGCACTCCCGCCGAAAAATGTTGTATCCAAGTACCATTCCCAAGGTCTAGATTTTTTCCAATGTTATCTTCTAGGAATTCTATAGTTTTGCATTTTACATTTAGATTTATGATCCATTTTGGGTTAATTTTCATGAAGGGTATAAAATCTGTGTTTATTTATTTAATTTTTTTTTTTTTTTTAAAGATGACCGGTAAGGGGATCTTAACCCTTGACTTGGTGTTGTCAGCACCACGCTCACCCAGTGAGCGAACCGGCCATCCCTATGTGGGATCCGAACCCGTGGCCTTGGTGTTATCAGCACCACATTCTCCCGAGTGAGCCACAGCTGGCCCAAATCTGTGTTTAGATTTATTTATTTTTGCCTGTGGATGTCCAGATGATCCAGCATCATTTGTTGAAAAGACTGTCTTTGTTCCATTGTATTGCCTTTGTTCCTTTGTCAAAGATGAGTTGACTATATTTATATGGGTCTATTTCTGGGCTCTGTATTCTGTTCCATTGATCTATATGTCTTTTTTTTTTTTTTTTTTTTTTTTTTGCCAGTATCACAGTGTGTTTATTACTGCAGCTTTATAGTAAGTCTAGAAGTCAGGTAGTGTCAGTCCTGTTTTTCTTCTCCTTCAGTATGGTGTTAACTAGTCTCAATCTTTTGCTTCTCTATATAAACTTTAGACCCAGTTTTTCAATATCAAAAAATAACTTGCTGGGCCGGCCCGTGGCTCACTCGGTAGAGTGCGGTGCTAATAACACCAAGGCCCCGGGTTCGGATCCCACATAGGGATGGCCGGTTCGCTCACTGGCTGAGCGTGGTGCTGACAACACCAAGTCAAGGGTTAAGATCCCCTTACCGGTCATCTTTATGAAAAAAAATAAATAAATAAATAAATAAATAAAAATAACTTGCTGGGATTTTGACTTAGATTGCAACGAATCTATAGATCAAGCTGGGAAGAACTGACACCTTGACAATATTAAGTATTCCTGATAGATTTGCCTACTCTGGACATTTCATATAAATGGAATCATACAGTGTGTGTACTCCTTTGTTACTAGTTCCTTTCATTGAGCAGAATTTTTTCAGAGTTCATCCGTGTTACAGTCTGCTCTGGCATTTTCTCCCAGTTACCTTAGCAAGAGGTTGCAGAGCTGTATGGAAGCCCACGCCCTGAACACACATGGCCAGAGACAGAGTGCAGTGTCGTAGAGCTGCGCTCATCCTCTAGCCAGCCTACCTTTTGCTGGGCCAGCCTGCCCCGAGAACTTCACTAAAATGAGCATGTTTGGTCACATTCAGGATCACCAGCTTGCTGCAGTTTCAGCCACACTCAGTGTGGACAAACCAGTTTGTCATAGCTGTGACTAGGCCTGGAAAATTCCTTTCATTGTGCTGTAAAATTGGGTTGTGATGTTACCGCCAAGCGTGGTTTCTCCTCACCTTTGTTCAGGCTGGGTAGGATGCAGGCACCAACCACCTTCTGGCCATGCTGGCCACTCTGAGTCCCCATTTTCACTCCTGCTCTCTCAGTCTTGCAACTCAGAGTGCCACCTGTTCCTGTAGTGAGAGGCCCACCCCAAACCCTTCACTGCAGGGGCAGTGTCTCAGCACCACTTCCCGGCCTGTGGGGCATTGGCCCTCCTGGAGAAGACTGCTCTGATGACCTCCATCTTCACCCTGCCAAAGTCTCTCCAGCCTGGTGCTGGTCATGGTGGGTATGGACTGCACCTCCCTTCTCACCTGGCAACCTCCTGCAGAGGGCCAAGGGACCCTTCGAGGACAAGCTGACAGCCTCCCTCTCTCTGTGCCAGCCCCAGGCCCTGCTGTCCTGCCCCACATGCCTGCTGCCAAGGCCCAGACAGACATTCCCATTCATCCACACCAAGGGGCCTGGGTCTGCCAGAAAGCCAGTCATGTTGTCGCACCTCGGTCATCTGTCAGTAAGGAGAGCAATGGCAAGTGCCACCCCATGGTCCCTTTACTGGCTGCCGTGGGTGCCCAGCCTACGCAGTTTGCTTTCGTGGGTGCCTGGGGACAGCCACAGCCTTGGCCCCTGCCCACACTCCTTCACCTGGTCCAGCCCCTCTGTAAGAACACAGCTGGTATCTATGTGGAGCCAGGGAGTTCAGCCTGCACCAGGGCAACACCGTTGCACCACTCATTCTGTGTGGCCATGGTGGGGGGTCATCTGCCAAGGTGCTTGTCACTCCCTCTGGCTGGTGCAGTCATGGCTTCTTGGAGGAGGTTCGCTGGGTCACAGTGGAGCTACCATCCGCCTGGCTGGGGTGTTCCCCAGTCATCTGCGCTCTGTACCCATACAGCTCTGTTGGGCCAGCTGCTGGCTCCTCCACATGGGGGAACACTGGCAGGGCTCCTCTCCACATCCTGCCTCTGCAGGGGGAGCAGGTATGCTCTAGCAGTGTGTCTGATTCATTCACTTTTTTATTTTTTAAATTTTTTTCCCCGTTTCATTATGATGTTTCATTTCCTTCCATCTGCTACTGTGTGGTTTTCAGTTTGAAATTTAAAATGAAGATGATGAAGGGCCGGCCCGTGGCTCACTCAGGAGAGTGTGGCACTGATAATACCAAGGCCACGGGTCCGGATCCCATATAGGGATGGCCGGTTAGCTCACTGGGTGAGCGTGGTGCTGACAACACCAAGTCAAGGGTTAAAATCCCCTTACCGGTCATCTTTTAAAAAAAATTTTTAAATTAAAAAAATAATAAAATGAAGATGATGAAGATGATAATATTGGTTGGAATTGAACATAGTAAAAACTCACCAATAAAAAAAATATATTCTTCCTGTCCATGAACATGGAATATTGCTCCTCTCATTTAGTCCTTTGATTTCTTTCATCAGAGTTCTGTAGTATTCTTCATATAGATGTTGTACATATTTTGTTAGATTTATATGCAAATATTTTTGTTGTTGTTCCATTCAATTTTAACAAATCTCAACATTTTGTCATATTTGCTTCAAATTATTTTAGAAATAAAACTATGGATAAAAATAATTACAGATAGACTTGAGTTGCTTTGTGTACCTCTCCCCTCTTCCATTTCCCTCTCTCCTTCCCCAAAAATCACCACTATAAATAATTTGGTATGTATCATTCTTACACACGCTTATAGAGACATAAACAACATATTGTAATGTAGTATATGTTTTTAAGCTTTGTATAAATAGTATATTTATATGTTATGCACCTTGCTTTTGTGTCTCAATATCATGTTTTTGAGATTTATCTCAATTGATACATGTAACTCTCTAATTCATTCCTTTTAAACATCACATGATATTTCATTGTATAAATATATCACAATGTATTTACTCAGTGCTATGTTGGTGGATATTTAGGTAATTTTCAATATTTCACTATTAAAAACAAAGTTGTGTTATTACGGAAATGTAAATTAAAATAATGAGCTCTCTCTTCCTCAGTGCTGCCTATGTAGGTGTCAGCCATCTCCTACTAGACATTATAGCCTCCCTCAGACCTCTCGCGAAGCCCAAGATCATCAAAAAGAGGACCAAGAAGTTTGTCCAGCACCAGACATATAGGTCAAAATTAAGTGTAACTGGCAGAAACCCAGAAGTATTGACAGCAGAGTAAGTAGAAGATTCAAGGGCCAGATCTTCATGCCCAACCTTGGTTATGAGAGCAACAAGAAAAAAAATGCACATGCTTCCGGAAGTTCCTGTTTCACAACATCAAGGAGCTGGAAGCACTGCTCATGTGCAACAAATCTTACTGTGCTGAGACTGCTCACAATGTTTCCTCCAAGAACCACAAAGCCATCATGGAAAGAGCAGCCCAGCTGGCCATCAGAGTCACCAATCCTAATGCCAAGCTGCATAGTGAAGAAAATGAATAGACAGCTTATGTGCATATTTTATTTGTGTATAAATAAAACAGTAAAAACCACAAAATAAAACAGAACAACAATGGCACCATATACTTAATAGAATGGCTAAAATCCGATAAACCAGCAATTCCAGTTACTGGTGAAGATGTGGAACAACAGATACTCTCATTCTTTGCTGGTGGGAATGTAGAATGGTACACACGTTTTGGAAGACTGTCTGGCATTTTCTTATTAATGTGAATATTTTCTTATCATATAAGCTAGTAATCATGCTCCCATGTATTTATTCAACTGATTTAAAATTTTATGCCCACACAAAAACCTTCATGTCAATGTTTATATAAGCTTTTTTCATGATTGCCAAAAACTGGAAGCAACCAAAATATCCTTCAACATGTGAATGGATAAACAAATTGTGGTACATCCTTACAATGGAATACTACATATTTTGCAATAAAAAAGAATGTACTATCAATCCACACAACAATACGAATGAATCTTAAATGCATACTGCAAAGTGAAAGAAACCAGTCTAAAAAGGCTGTCCTGTATGAGTTCATTTATATAACATTCTGGAAAAGGCAAAACTGTAGAGACAGTAAATGGATCAATGGCTGTGGGGAGGGGGGAGGAAGTTTGACAGGTGAAGCACAGGAGCTTTTTTATGGTGATAAAAGTATTCTGTATGATACTGTAATGGTGAATACATTACTATGCCTTTGTCAAAATCCATAGACTCTTACAGCACAAAGAATGAGCCTTAATGTATGCAAATTAAGGAGAAAATATTTGGGAGACTAAGGGAATCACAGGATGGAATGCAGACTGTGACAAAAGAATCTAACTGCAGTACAAATGTATGACATAACCTCACTCAAGAGGGTGTGGAGAAAGGTGCTACCCTAACCTTTGGAAATGAGAGGAGTCCATAAGAGTAAAGCAAAAGGAACTGTACATAAGCACTGTACTCTAGTTAGCAAACCTTGTCTCCCATACACGTAAGGCTTAACAATTCTGAAACTGCTGGACATGTACACTAGAAATCAACAATAAGTAAATGGATAGTGGATGGTGGGAATCATGTTTCTCACTGTTGGAGTGGGAAGTTACAGATAAGCAAGACGAAAAGACTAGAATGATCCCTGTGATAATAAATTAGAGTTGGAGACATCAGTATGATCCCAACTTTAGCTTAATATAGATACTGGTGTTTACATATAGAAATATTTACTTTTTTTTTTTTTTTTTTTGTGGCAGCTGGCCAGTATGGGGATTTGAGCCCTTGACC
>NW_007734083.1:71117-73484 GCF_000696425.1 Galeopterus variegatus | reverse complement strand
CTTACCACTTTCTACTTAGTATTTAGAAACCCTCCTCAGAAAGACAAAACTGTGAAAAGCAAAAAAGGGAAAAATGAACAGGGGGTGTACATTTAAGACAAACAGCTCTAGGAAAGTAAAAACAATAAGGCTATCAGGGTAAAGGAAGAAGAAATTCCAGAAATATTTACTTTTTTTTTTTTTTTTTGGCAGCTGGCCAGTATGGGGATTTGAGCCCTTGAGCTTGGAGTTATAACACAGAGCTCTAACCAACTGAGATAACTGGGCAGCCCTATTTATAAATGTGTGTATATACATGGGTTTGTATACACACATATATCTCTTTGCTCTGTCAGCTCAGAGAGTCTAGAAGCCATGACATCCCAGTAACAACAACACATCTAGCAACCAGATCTTGGTTTCTAATCCCATTCTCCAATTAAAGGAACCAGGACTCCTCAGGGAAATGGCTAATTCTAGAAAGGGGGCAGGAAATATACAAGATGAGCCTCAACCACCTTGTACTTCCAGAAAGTAAGGAAATGCTAAAGAAAGAAAGAAAGAAAACCCACAGTGATGGAGATATGTCAAAGGGACACAGGAGTCAGCTGAAAGAACTCCCTTTAGCCAAAGCTGGATAATTTGAGAAACAAAATAAAGGAATATTTATCCATGAGTTTATAATTTTTTTTTTCTTTTTGACCAGTAAGGGGATTGCAACCCTCGGCACGGTGCTGTCTGCACCACGCTCAGCCAGTGAACACCGGCCATCCCTATACAGGATCCCCGAACCCGCGGCCTTGGCGCTACCAGCACTGCACTCTCCTGAGTGAGCCACGGGGCCGGACCTATCCATGAGTTTATACTGAAACAGATAACTGATTGAGTAAATAAATAAAGGAGAAGAGATAAATACCCCATGCAAAAGAATCCTGAATAATTTACGTAGATATTGCACCGTCAAGGAGCTGGAGTATAACTATTCACTTGTTAGCATGGGCTGAGTATAGTGACATCCTTCTAAAGAGTACGGTATGAAAATGGTCAGAAAAAAGAATACCTTTATGGTGGAGAAACCTGAAAAACACTAGCTCAGCTAAGTGATCAAGGTTAACATCAACAGTGATATGTCATGTTGACAGTATGTACCCTTGATGTAGTGTGATGAGAATGCCACTTTAATTCTGTGGTCTTCCTCCCCAAAACACACAATCCCAGCCTAAGCAAGAGACAAGTATCACAGAAATCTCAATTGAGGTACATTGTACAAAATAACTGACTAGTACTCCTCACAACTGTCAAGGTCACCAAAAATAAGAAAAGTCAAAGAAACCGTCACAGCCAAGAGGAGTATAAGGAGACATGACAAGTAACTGTAATGTGGTAAACTGTATGGGATCCTGGAATACTAAAAGGACATTACATAAAAACTAAGTAAATTTTAGTTAATAATAATGTATTGGTTCATTAATTGTGACAATTCAAAAGAACTTAATAATAGGGAAAACTATGTGTGTAGTATATGTGACCACCGTATACTGTTTCTGCAATATTTTTTAAACCTAAAACTATTCTAAAATAAAATGCTTATTTTTTAAATGTTGCAATTCCTAATGTAGGAACATTCTGCAGAACAACATGTCTTCAAAAAAGTCAAGTCGGGCTGGCCCATGGCTCACTCGGTAGAGTGTGGTGCTGAGAACACCAAGGCCCCGGGTCCGGATCCCATATAGGGATGGCCGGTTAGCTCACTCAGTGAGCGTGGTGCTGACAACACCAAGCCAAGGGTTGAGATCCCCTTACCAGTCATCTTTTAAAAAAAAAAAAAAAAAAAAGTCAAGTCAACGTCATGAAAGGCACAGTAAAAACGCTGTGAAACTTTACTAGATTAGCAATTAAATGAAATGGCAACTAAATGCAATGTGTGACACTTGAGTGGATTCTGAATGGAGTTTTTGTGTGTTTGTTTTTTAAAGATGACCGGTAAGGGGATCTTAACCCTTGACTTGGTGTTATCAGCACCACACTCTCCCAAGTGAGCCATGGGCCAGCCCCTGAATGGAGTTTAAAACAGCTGTAAGGACATGATCACAATAACTGGAGGAATTTGAATCTGGACTGTGTATTATAAAATAGTAATACAGTACAACAAACAATGGTAAAATATCTGAGTGTAATCATTGTATTGTGGTTATGTAGAAGAATGCCTTTCCTTTAGCAAATACGAGTGTATGCTGAAGTATTTAGGGGTTAATGCAATTTACTCTCAAATGATTCAGAAAAAAGCAATATGCTAACAATTGGTAAAAGTTATATGGGTACTCATTGTGCTATTCTTGCAATGTAACATTCAAAATGTTTTTTTTTTTTTTTTTTTTTTTTTTAAAA
>NW_007734083.1:62040-70827 GCF_000696425.1 Galeopterus variegatus | reverse complement strand
CGCTCAGCCAGTGAGCGGGAGCCGGTCTGTACGTGGGATCCGAACCCTCGGACGGGAGCGCCGCCGCGCTACCCAAGCGGCGCACCATCCAGTGCGCCACCGGGCCGGCCCACTGGTCATCTTTTTAAAGAAAAAAAAAAAAAAAACTCAAGGGAAAAACCATGTTGCAATGAATATTCTTGCACGTATCTCTTTGGGCACATGAAACTCTAGGTTACATATTTATAAGTAAAATTTCTGAGTCATAAAAATGAGCATCTTTAACTTTACTAGATATTGTCAAATTACTCTCTAAGGTGAGTTTGTACTTCTACTATGTTTCACCATATCTCTGCCATTCTGATGGGTGTTAAGTGGTATCTCATTGTTGCTTTTTCCCAACATTTTATTAGTTTTACAAATTTAATCATATACAAGGCTTGAAGAATTATACAGTAAAGTAATAAAAAAAGAATTATACAGTGAACTTAAGTGGTGGCCATGTGAGCATTTTGTCCTATTTGCTTTACCTATCCATCCTGCTATTCATAATTTTTTTTTCTGGTATTCATAATTCAATCCATCATATTTTGTTATGTATTTCAAAGTAAATTGTAAATATCAGTATATTTCACCACTAAACATAGCATGCATGTTATCAACTAAAGTACATTTTCTTATAGAATTTTTTTTTTTTTTTTTTTTAGCAGCTACCAGTATGGGGATCCAAATGTTTATAGATTTTTAAGGTAAAATTTACATACATGGGAATGCCCAAACCATAAGTATATATTCTCCGAGCTCTAACAAATGCATACACAGCTATGTAACCCAAACCTCCATCAAAATATACAACTTTACCATTACCTCGAGAAAGTTCCCTAATTCCCCTCCAAGCCAATCCCTGGTGCCAGCCCCATCAGGCAACCACCGTTCTTGTTTTTTATTTTATTTTTTCTGTTCTGGATACAATATTGCTGTGGATTGAATGTCCCCCCCAAACTCACTGAAGCTTAAATTGTGTCCCCCAAAGTTTCAAGTATTGGAAACTTGGCTCCCACTGTAACTGTTGAGGGCTTCAAAAGTAGAGCACATGAGAGTTTCTCTCTCTCTGCTCAGCCATTTTCTGCCATGTGAGTCTCCTGGGTCACTGTTGCCAACACCAAGGCCTTCACCAAATGTGTTCCCTGAACTCTGGACTTCCAAGCCTCCAAAACAATAAATTTCATTTTCTTATAAATCACCTATTTCCAGGTATTTTGTTATAAGCAACAGAAACGGACTAATACAGAAAATTGGTACCAGAGAAGTGGGGTGTTGCTTACAACAAATACTCGAAAATATGGAAACAGCTTTGGAACTGGGTGTTGAGGAAAGGCTGGAGGAATTTGGAGGAACAGGCCAGGAAAAGCCTAGATGCTGCCTGTGGAAGTTTAAAATGTTTTAGAGATTGGTTAAATGGTAGCGAGCAGAATGCTGATAGAAATATGGACAGTAGGGCCGGCCTGTGGCTCACTAGGGAGAGTGCGGTGCTGATAACACCAAGGCCACGGGTTCAGATCCCGTATAGGGATGGCTGGTTTGCTCACTGGGTGAGCGTGGTGCTGACAACACCAAGTCAAGGGTTAAGATCCCCTTACCGGTCATCTTTAAAAAAAAAGAAAGAAAAGAAATATGGACAGTAAAGGCCATACTGAGTAGATCTCAGGTGTGAATGAGAAGGGACTTAGTAGAAACCAGGGCAAAGATCACCCATGCTATGAACTGGCAAGGAACTTGGCTGCATTCTGTTCATGCCCAAAAGTATTACAGAATGTGGAACTTCAAGGTGATGACCCACGGTATTTGGCGGAAGAAATTTCTGAACAGCACAACATTCAGGAAGCTGCATGGCTACTTCAACAGCCTATGCTAAATTATGGCAGAAAAGGCATGACATAAGCCAGAATGTGTAATTAAAAGGCAAGCAGAGTAAGGATTTGGAAAATTTGCAGCCTAGCCATGTGGTAGAGAAGAGAACATTTTCAGGAGAAAAATGCAATGGTACTAAGATTAGTACAAAAGAAAGGGATTATCAAGATAAAGGGGAAAAGGCCCTGAAGTCATTGCAGAAGCCTCCGGGGCCAACCCTTCTATCACTGGCCCAGATGGCTAGGGAGACAGAATGGTCTCAGGGAACAGGCCTGAGGTACCCTCTATGGGCTCAATGCCTAAGGCCACCTTGGAAAGCTGCTTCCAGCACCAGCACCGCAACTGTTTTGACTGCTCCAGTCATGCCTAAATTGGCCCCAGGTGTGGCTGGACCCAGAGCTTTGAAAAATACAAGCTAGAAGCCTTGGCAGCGTCCATGTGGTGTTAGGTCTTCAGGCTGGCAGGATGCCAGAGCTGTGGAGGCTTGGGAGCCTCCACCCCAATTTAAAAGGATGTATAGAAAAGCCTGGGGACCAAGGAAGAGATCTGTCATGGGGTGGAGTCACCACATACAGCCTTTGCTAGAGCAACGCAGAGTGGAACATGGGGTCAGAGTTGCAGCAGAAAAACCCCACCAGTGCCATGCCTAGTGGAGCCGTGATAGTGGGACCACCATGGAGACCCCAGACCTGTGGATCTACCAGTGTGCAATGCCAGCCAGAGAGAGGTGAAGGACGTTCTGAGACCAGGAAAGCCATAGAAGCAGAGCTGCCTGAGGACTTAGGGACCCAACCCCAGCACCTGCATGCAGAGGACGTCAAACATGGAGTCAAGGTACATGACTCACCAGCTATAAGATTTGATGCCTGCCCTGCTGGATTTTGGACTTGTTTGGGACCTGTTACCCCTTTCTCTTGGCCTATTTCTCCCTTTTGAAAAGGAATATGTACACTATGCTTGTCCTGCTGTTTTAGTCCATTTTGTGTTGCTATAACAGAAACACCTGATACTGGGTAATTTATAAAGGAAAGAGGTTTATTTGGCTTACGATTCTGGGACACCTGCATCTGCCATGGGCCTCAGGCTGCTTCTACTCATGGCAGAAAGTGGCAGGCTGCCAGTAGGTACGAGCAGATCACATGGTGAGAGGAAGCAAGAGAGAGGAAGCAAGAGAGAGAGAGAAGGTGCCAGGGTCTTTTTAAGCAAGGAGCTCTTGTGGGAACTAATAAAGCGAGAACTCACTCACTACCCCTCTTTCCCCAGGGAGGGCATTAATCCATTCATGAGGGATCCGCCCCCATGACTCAATCAGTTTCCAACACTGCCACATTGGAGATCAAATTTCGACATGAGTTTTGGAGGGGACAACACATCCAAACTCCATCATTCCACCCCTGATCCCCCAAAACTCATGTTCCTCTCACATACAAAATACAATCATTCTATCCCAACAGTCCCAAAAGTCTTAGCTTGCCCCAGCACCAATGTAAAAGTCCAAAGTCCAAAGTCTCATCTGAGACCAAAAGCAAAAGTCCTTCCAGCTGGGAACCTGAAAAACAAAACCAAATTTATCTACTGCCAAGATACAATGGTGGAACAGACATTAGGTACACGTTCCCATTCCAAAAGGGAGGAATAGACCAGAAGGAGAAACAGGCCCCAAACAAGTCCAAAACCCAGCAGGGCAGACATAATGTTTTAAAGCTCCAAAATAATGTTCTTTGACTCCAAGTCCTACATCCTGGGCACAATTGGGCATCTGGGACCCCAAAGCATCAGGCAGCTTCATTCTCATAGCTCTGCCAGGTACAGCCCAGTGGGCTGCACTAGTGCCTGCAACTTTTCCAGGCCTGTGTTCCACTCTGGTAGCTACATAAGTCTGGGGTCTCCATGGTGATCCCGCTGCCTTGGCTCTACTAGACATTTCCCTGGTGGGGGCTCCCTGTGGGGGCTTCGACTCCACTTTTCTGCTCAGCATTGCCCTAGTAGATGGCCTCTGCAGTGGCTTCACCCCTGCGGGAGGTCTCTGCCTAAGTCCCCAGGCTTTTCCATACATCCTCTGTAATCTGGGTGGAGGCTGCCACACCTCCCCTGCTCTCACATCCTGCTGGTCTGCAGACTTAACACAACATGGGTGCCACCAAGGTTTCGGGCTTCTACTCTCCAGGGCTGCTGCATGAACCACACTTGGGGCTGCTCCAGCCAGAGCAGCCAGGACGCAGGGAGCAGGATCCTGAGGGCAGCTGTGCCCCAGGTCTGTCCTCCAGGATAACTCAGTCCTTCTAGGCCTCAGGGTCTGTGATGGGTGGGGCACCCTTCCAGACTTCTCAAATGCCTGCAGGGCTTTCCTCTCATTTTCTCCACTATTAGCATCTAGCTGCCTCACCGCCAAGATAACGTCTTTAGCAACCAGTTTATCTGATTCACCCTTGCATTGTTCTCCAGCTCTCTGCTTCTTTACCACATTGCAGGCTGCAAAGTTTCCAAATCTTTATGCTCTGCTTCCCTTTTAAATTCTGGCTTTATGTTATGCCTTTGCTGTCATAACTCAGAGTAGGATGTTAGAAGTAGCCATGCAGCGTCCTTAATGCTTTGCTGCTTAGAAATTTCTTTGGCCAAATGCTCTGGTTCACAACTCTTAAGTTCCAACTTTCACAAAGTCCAAGGGCATGGACACAATGCAGCCAGATTCCTTGCTACAGTGTAGCAAGAGTTATCTTTTGTCCAATTCCCAATAAGTTCCTCATTCCTATCTGAGACCTCATTATCCACATGGCCTTTACTGTCCACATTTCTATTCTCTCTTGCAGCTAGGAATAGCCAATGAGGTATAAGAGAAACCTAACCTCTCTGTCCCCAGTTTTCTTATCTGTGAAATGGGGGTAACAAATTACCTCTCTCACAGGGTTGCATGAGGATTAAATGTGATCATCTATTGTTAAAATTTTTTTTCATGACTTTTCTTGTGTGTGTGTGGCTGCAGGGATCTGAACCCTTGACCTTGGTGTTATCAGCACCATGCTCTTCCGACTGAGCTAACTGGCTTCATGACACTTAAGACTAGGAGAATTCTTGATAGGCAGACTCAATAGGATTATTGCTGAAGGCAGGCTAGAGTGATAAATTATCCAGAGTAAGGGATGAGGAATTCGATCAGATCTCAAGAGTGATCAGATACCAAAGGTAAGGGATTTTAGCTTAACTGACTCAGCAGGATTCTTGCTAAACTTGGAGTAAGTGGGCCAAGGACAGAGCCTGACTCAGGTTTGGTCCAGGAGAGAGTTTTTGTTACTATGTAAACAGCCAACACCATGTGAACACAATAAACGTTCAGTAATTGTTAGCGGCTATGCTCTAACCATAAAGCATTAACTGCCGTTCCCCGAGTGCACGCTATTTTGTTCCACTTTTTTTTTAAAAAGATGACCAGTAAGGGGATCTTAACCCTTGACTTGGTGTTGTCAGCACCACGCTCAGCCAGTGAGCGAACCAGCCATCCCTATATGGGATCCGAACCCGGGGCCTCGGTGCTATCAGCACGACACTCTCCCGAATGACCACGGGCCGGCCCTTGTTCCACTTTTATGCATGCTGATGTGTGGCCTTAGAATGTCTTTCTCCCACTGCTTCACCTAGCTAACTCTTGGTTGTCCTTCAAGACTGAAGTGTCAGGCCAGCCTGTGGCTCACTTGGGACGTGTGGTGCTGATAACACCAAGGCCAAGGGTTTGGATCCCTATATAGGGATGGCCAGTTAGCTCACTTGGCAGAGCATGGTGCTGACAACACCAACTCAAGGGTTAAGATCCCCTTACCGGTCATCCTTTTAAAAAAAAAAAAAAGACTGAAGTGTTGATGAAGCCAGCTGCGATGGGCTTCCACAGCACCCTGGGCTTGCCTCCACCAAGTGAGAAGCCACTGCAAGGTTTTAGGTGGAAAAGTTTCCTGACCTGGCTCGAGTACCTACTATATGCCAGGGCACCCTTCTAGGTTCTGAATCAAAACAAGAGTAAAAAGAACACTTAGCTCATAGGGTTACTGAGAGGATTATGACAGATAAGGCATGCCAAACACTTAAGAAGGTGCCTGACATATGGCAAACACTCAGTAAATGCTATTATCTATATTCAGGACACTCCCTCGAATCCATTCAGGTCTTTGGCCTCAGGCTCATAGTCTTCCTATCTAAACATAAATCCCACTACCTGGATTACAGCCTTTCTCTCCTGGACCTCAACTCCAGCAGCTTTCACCTCCCCCATATGCCAGACACACCGTGACAACACCTTCACCTTGACTTTGTTGTTGGACCATTGGATTTTTGAACACTCGATGATACATATAGAAAACCCAGATGGAATTTTCCATTAGCTTGTGATGAAAGTGCGCTCTTCTGTCCCCACCCCAAGCAAGCAACAAGTCTTTTCTTTCTTTTTTTTTTTTTTCTATAAAGATGACCGGTAAGGGGATCTTAACCCTTGACTTGGTGTTGTCAGCACCACGCTCAGCCAGTGAGCCAACCGGCCATCCCTATATGGGATCCGAACCCGGGGCCTTGGTGTTATCAGCACCGCACTCTACCGAGTGAGCCATGGGCCGGCCCCAACAAGTCTTTTCTATATGACTGGGTCCCTGGAAGATAAAGGCCAAGAAAGGAAAGGGAGGGCTGGCTGGAGATGCTAGTTTTGCCAGCAGGAGATAAGGGTAGGCATCTTTACGACTGCTGAAAGAGAAGAAATTACAGTTGCAGGCTTTCTGGCAGCAAGGAGGGAGCAAGAGGTTAGTGATCAAGACACCCGAGCAAAAATCAGGAGACTGAGAGGCAGACGCTACCAGTAGATGTTGTTCCACATGAGTGATCTTCAGAAAGGCTGCTGTCTGACTGATGAATCAAGAGTAATCCTCTGGAGGTATGCACTCCTGTTGGAGTGAGCAAGACCAAAGTCATGCTGGGACCTAAAATTGCATGGGCCACAGGAAAATTTAAAAAGACACAGTTTTAGGGGCTGGCCTGTGGCTCACTTGGGAGAGTGTGGTGCTGATAACACCAAGGCCATGGGTTCAGATCCCTCTGTAGGGATGGCCGGTTAGCTCACTTGGGAGAGCATGGTGCTGACAACACCAAGTCAAGGGTTGAGATCCCCTTATGGGTCATCTTTTTAAAAATAAATAAATAAATAAAAATTAAAAGACAGTTTTTTTTCCTTGGCATACATTTCTCTGAGTTCCCTCTTTTCCTATGGTTAGCTGATATTTTGAACCTTGGTCATGGGGCAAGATGACATTATTTACATAAATGTAAAGCTGTTTTCCAGCCAGCCTGGAGCTGCAGACTTGCAATGAGGCACACTATCCAGACCCTGAGAAACCAAGGAAGACATCAATAAAACTATGCTGATTCCACCCCTCCAACAGAACCATGGGATAACAGTAAAGACAGGAGCAGACACCAGACAGAGCCTTGGCAAGGCCTTGCACCTGGCTCCTTGCACGGAGCCCCCATGGCTCAAATCCCTCTCCCTCCTGCCTTTCACTTTCCCGTGTTCCATTCCCTCAGCCTCTTCTTTAAAAAATCCCTCAGTAAATATGTGCCTTGGAGATGGCCTTAGTCTGGCCATTCTCCTTCAGGCTTATCAGAGAGGTGTGTTAGCCTAACATGTCTCCTCAGGTCACTGGCATTTCTGAATAAAAGCTGACTTCCATTTTCACCAACATTTGTCTTTTGAGTGGTTTGCTTTTGAAAAGGGGTAGGCAGCCGGACTTGGGCCTGGTAACACTTCCTGCCAGAAGAAGGTACATAAAGCTTATGGCTCTAGGACAAAGCCTGGAAGTATGGGCTCAACCCACCCCCTAAACTTGAAGTAGTTCTGCTTTTTTTTTAAAAAGAAAAAGATGACCGGTAAGGGGCTATTAACCCTTGACTTGGTGTTGTCAGCACCACGCTCTCCCAAGTGAGCAACCGGCCACCCCTATATAGCGATCCAAACCCATGGCCTTGGTGTTATCAGCACCGCACTCTCCGAAGTGAGCCAAGGGCCAGCCCAGTTCTTTTTATCTATTATATTTATTTGGACTTTAACTTATAGCTGCCTTTGCAAAAAGGGTTTAATGCTAAACCTTTGCTGTTCCCCTCAGTTAAGTACCCGTTTTTTTTAAAAAAGATACCCAGTAAGGGGATCTTAACCCTTGACTTGATGTTGTTAGCACCACGCTCTCCCAAGTAAGCTAACGGGCCATCTCTATATAGGGATCCAAACTCTTGGCCTTGGTGTTATCAGCACCACACTCTCCCAAGTGAGCCACGGGCCAGCCCTTAAGTACCCGTTTTACTTCTCATAGAATCCAGATACCATTGAGGTGTGGTGACCACCTTCAAAATTCTCCTCTATTTATTTATATCTCATGCCCCTTAGTCTCTGTGGATGTGTCCTTTTTTCTGTTCAAGGTTAATGCCTCTATTCATGCTTGATCCCATCTCTTTCTCATTTCCTCTGAGTCTTTATGCCATGAATTTTCTTTCCTCCTATGAGGTGGAACCATATTAAATTGCTGTTTGCAACTTTTGGCAGTGGTGGAAGATTTGCAACTTCATATGGTTCAAGCCAATACATCCTTCCCTCTCTAAATGCTCCTTTTCCTCAACCAAAAACAACTGCAACAAAATATTCTTATATAAGTAAGAGTAAACTCTGCATAGACTGTGTTTTTCTAATTTCGTACCTATATGCATCCCTGCATATAAAACCTAGACACCATACCCCAAGTATACTGACCTTCACTGTTCATATCTCCCTATTGACAATTCACTCAACAAGTATTTACCAAGGGACTGGCATGTTCATGCAGTTTATTCACTCATTCAACAAATATCTTTTTTTTTTTTTTTTTTTTTTTTTTT
>NW_007734083.1:58645-61823 GCF_000696425.1 Galeopterus variegatus | reverse complement strand
TTTTTTTTTTTTTTTTTTTTTTTTCTATATAAGGATGACCGGTAAGGGGATCTCAACCCTTGGCCTGGTGTTGTCAGCACCACGCTCAGCCAGTGAGCTAACCGGCCATCCCTATATAGGATCCGAACCCGTGGCCTTGGTGTTATCAGCACCGCACTCTACCGAGTGAGCCACGGGCCGGCCTTCAACAAATATCTTTTGAGCACATACACTGTGCCAGACAGACACTGTTCTAAGCACCTGGAATTTATAAATTAACAAAACAAACATCCCTGTGCTCTTGGAGCTTACATTCTAGCAGGGTTGGGAGGGAGGAGACATATGGTAGAGAATCACATAGTAAGTTAGAAAGTGATAGATGCCATGGAAAAGGGAAAAAGTAGAGTAGGGAAAGGGAGATTGGGAATGCTGGGAGGAGAAGTTGTAATTTTTTTTTTTTTTTCCTTTTTCCTTTTTTTGTCTTTTTTTGTGTCCGGCAACGGATTGCAACCCTCAGTGTTGCGCCCGCACCGGACCAGGACCGGCAACGGGATCGCAACCCTCGGTGTTGCGCCCGCATCTCGCTCAGCCAGTGAGCGGGAACCGGTCCGCATGTGGGATCCGAACCCTCGGCGGGAGCGCCGCTGCACTCCCAAGTGGCGCACTGTAGCAGTGCGCCACCGGGCCGGCCCAGAAGTTGTAATTTTAAATATGGTGGTCACTGTAGGCCTTTTGGAGAAGGTGACAATTAAGCAGAGACTTGAAGGAGGTGAAGCACAAGCCATGGAGATATCTGAGGGAAGTGTTCCAGGCAGAGTGCAAAGGCCCTGAAGCAGGAAAGCTAAAGGAACAAGGGGGAGAGGAGTAGGAAATAGGACATAAAGGTAACAGGGATCCAGATTGTGTAGGGTCTTCATATTAGTTATCTACTGCATATAACAAATTGTTCTAAAATTTAGCTATTGAAAACAACACACAGGAATTCAAAGGAGCTTTGGCTGGGTGGTTCTGGTTCTAGATCTCAAGAAGTTGCAGCTTGGGCCTGAAGAATCCTCTTCCAAAGTAGCTTATTCACATGGTTGGCAATTTGCTGCTGGCTATGGGTGGGGGAAGAAGAGATGAGAAGGGGGGGGAATCAGTTTCTCTCCATGTGGGCCCCTCCACATGTTTCCTCATGACATAATGGCTGGCTTCCCCCAGAGAAACCAGTTCAAAAGAGCAAGGCAGAAACCACAATGCCTTTTATGACCTAGCCTTCTAAGTCACACATCATCACTTCCACCATATTCTATTGATTACACAGGTCAGTGCTGGTTCAATGTAGAAGAGAACTAGCCAAGGGTGTAAACAGCAAGAGATAAGGATCATTGGGGTTCATCTTAGTGGTTGGCTACCATATCCTTTGTAGATCATTATAAATCTGTGGCTTTTACTTTGAGTGAAATGGGGAGCCAATGAAGGAATTTGAACAGAGAAATAAAAATGATCTGACATGCGTTTTTTTTTATTTGGTTGTTTGTTTTTGCAGGGGCAAGCTCTTACTTTTTGTTTGTTTGGTGGCTGGTGGGTCCAGGGATCCAAACCCTTGACCTGGCTGTTATAAGGCTCTAACCAACTGAGCTAACCAGCCAGCCATGATTTATGTTTTATGAGGGTAACTCTGGCTGCTGTGTGAACAGACTGGAGAGGAGCAAGAATATAAAGTGGGAGACTGGTGAGGAGGCTATCACAGTCCAAGAGAGAGATGGACTAGGGTTGTAGTAGTGGAGTTGATAAGAACTGGTGATATTCTGCAGGCTGGCCAGTTAGCTCAGTTGATTAGAACTCAGCCTTATAACCCCAAGGTCATGGGTTTGGATCCCTGTACTGGCCAACAGCGAAAAGGAAAAAAAAAAGAAAAGAATTGGTGATATCCTGGATACGTTCTGAAGACAGAGATGACAAGATGTGCTAATGGATTGGATACAGAATATGAGAGGGAGAAATTTGTGGAATATTCTATAAAGCATATGTACTTCACAGGGCCTGGTTTTCCAAAGCCTTACAGTTTCAAATATTGACCTTGCAAGGACAGGAAATTTTCCTCAGGCTATAAGTCTCTGTTACAAGATAAGAATTGTGGCACAGCAGGTTGCTGGCTCAAAGACAGTTACTGATTGTTATGTAAAGATACTGAGAAATTGCTATAAGAAGGAATGTTTGCTAAGATCAAGCTTGTGTTGATAAGATCACTTAATTGTATACTGGAATGTCATCTGGCTTGTTTCACTGAAAGTTACCAGCCTATACTGTTAAACTATAACCCCACCTTTTTTCTCTTCCTGTAACTTCCTGGTCTGGAAAATAAATGCAAGAAGAGAAACCCAATTAGGTGTTAATTTTCCCAAGGAAGGGATCCCTCTTGCTGAAGGGTCCCAGGAAAGTTAACCACTTCAGGGCTTCTCACTGCTCAGTAGAGATGGGCTTTGAGTATTCCTTTGCGTCTCTGTCACCCAGGGGAAGTGGGGTGACAAATCTGTGGGGGGGGGGGCGAAGCAACATAAAGCAACAAAATGGTACCCTGTGTGAGGATGTTCTCCACAGATCGGAGACTGACCTGCCAAGCATTAGAGAGGAAATGGACGTCTGATTCATCCCGGCAAGAGAGTCCCTAATAAGGGAGACACATTGCATACCAGTAAGGGAATCACAGGTGGCTTTCAATTAGCGATTGCACACCTGCAGCAGGTCAAAGTTAGGTCTTTTAACCTCGGAGATATTTTTTTGTTTTCTTTATTTTTAAAATATGGATAATTCGTTAACAAAAGGGGAGACTGAACATACATTATAACTCCAATGTCTCCTTAAAGCAGCAGTGTTCATTCCTCGCCACTGGGGACCAACAACACAGGGCGGGAAGGGACCCCGGACCAGCCGGCGGTAACCTCTTGTGGGGCTGAGTGGGATGATGAGTGTCGCAGGCCCGATCCCCTCTGCGCTTTGGCCCCGGGGACAAAGAAAGAACACCGAGCCAGGAGAGCGGTCAAAGCCGGAACTCTGTTTATTACAGCAAGCAGGGGTTTTTATAAGGTACCAGGGGCGGGGGAGCTCTTATCCAATAGGGAGTTGACACACTGCTACCCGGGAGGAGGGGTAAGGACAGGGCAAGCGGGAAAAAAGTGCAAAGTCACTGTACCCAGGAAGAGAAGGCAGCTAGCGA
>NW_007734083.1:56158-57730 GCF_000696425.1 Galeopterus variegatus | reverse complement strand
AAAAAAAAAAAAAAAAATTGGGGAACAAATTGGTCACTGCTTAATTATGCAATGGGTCTCGTTAAGGCTTCCCACCTAACAACTAGGAATCTATGTCAAGTCGCTCTGAGACCTATCCAAGACCTTAAAGAAAAACTAAGACATGTTTTTGTCACCAAAAAAGGATAAAACTTAATCTTTGCCAGTGACTGAGAAAACTTTAAATTGGACAATCTAAATAAAAGAAGTTAATATTTCTTTACAGTGTTGGTATTGTTTGAGCATGTTTTTCTTTCTTATCTGCACGATGCTTCTCTTCTCTCTTAAAAGCAGTGGTTCTTTTCTTAACTGCATGTGCTACTCTTTTTCTAGAAGACTCTGGAGTTTTATGAAGAAAAGCAGCCATGACACCAACCAGACCCCTTTTGGGCCCACTGCTCTTCTCCTAAAAACCTCAAGAGTCAAATGGTTTCATCTCTGATTGGTGGCTCAGCTCTTGAGCTCAGTAACTCATTTAAGAAATTAAAACTAACCTGAAATCTACCTGTTTAACTAGATGGTCTCAAATTTTCTGGCATCTTAAACAGACTTCTAAATTCTCTTCTAGTCTCATCTATGTATTTCTTCACAAAATCCTATTGGTAGAATTCTATGCTATTTTCTTAAAAGGAAGAAAATATTCTCTGCATCTTTTTGAAAAGGTTTGCATACTTTGCTTTACAATGTAAATTTGTTATCTTGCTTTGTTTAAGGAAAGGTGAAGCCTCACCAATAAGTCTTTTGGAAACAACACAATCTAAACCTGACTGTCGTTTTTACTAGTGAGCTTTTTTACATCTTGAACAAAACCTATAAGATCCTTGTTTGTTCTTGTTGTTTATGTATGCATATATGCGTGTGTAAGCTGTATGTTATGTCTATATGTTCATGTCTGTTTGTGTAATTGTTTTATGTGCAAGGTACCAAATTGGCTTATAATTAATGCACGCTCATTAAATAAGTATACTTTTCAAGTTCACGTGACTTAAATCTTCTAAAGTTTTGATTAATATATTTTCAAAACTTGATTCAAACCTTTACCTAAATTTGTCTCTAGGTCTATATGTCTCCTTGTTATCTCAGCTCTGCCTCCTGGCCATGCTGGGAGAAACAATATCTTTTAGACATAGATAGTAAATACTGCCCTCTGCCTCTCTGGATTCCACATGGCTCCAAATGCCACGTGGAAACCTGGAACCTAAAATGGCTAGTGAAAAGAAACCTATGCCAAATATCACATAGGCCCTAGTTAGCATTAACTGATAAGGTTATAGATCTAATACACCAAGTTTTTGGCTGGGAAACCATAAACATGTATTTGGTAAATTTAGCTAAAACTCGGGCCGGCCCGGCGGCGCACTCGGTAGGGTGTGGCGCTTGGGAGTGCGGCGGCACTCCCGCTGAGGGTTCGGATCCCATATAGAGACCGGTCCGCTCACTGGTTGAGCGCGGTGTGGGCGCGACACCGAAGGTTGCAATCCCGTTGCCGGTCGCGGTACGGGCGTGACACCAAGGATTGCGATCCCGTTACCGGTCACGAAAAAAGACAAAAAA